>NW_022196905.1:109212503-109237869 GCF_008632895.1 Mastomys coucha
GAGTGAGTTCCAGGACAGCCAGGGCTATACGGAGAAACCCTGTCTCAAAAAACAAAACAAAACAAAAAAAAAACCCCAAACAAAAAACAATACCAAAAAAACAAAAACAAAATTCAAAATAGTATGAAGAGATAAGAACTTGGGGATACCGACCTCCTATGACCTCTGTGGGCCCAGATTCCTGGTTCGGTGCAATCGTATCCACCGTATCCACCGTTAGGGTGCCTATAGTTAACTGGATGCTGCCTTTTGTAAAGGGCTGGTTTATAACACACAGACAGATGAGTTGTAGTTTTCAAATCAATCACAGTTTTGTTTAAGGGCAGAAATCAATAGAAGAAGCAAGAGAGCCTTTGGCTTGGAGCTGTTCACACAACCCCAGCTTCTCTCCTCCTCACAAGTGTGCACCGGCATTTCCGTGGTCATTGTCCGTGTTCCTATTCGCACATGTCACATAAACACTGAATCACATGCCCATGTCCAGCGTTCACATTTCCATAGTCCAGTCATTTACAGTAATCACTCAAAATGCCAGGATTATTTTCATACTTGCTAATTGTAATTGCTTTCCTTTTTGGCGAGGGTTCTTGAGCTATGCTTAATGAACAAGGGAGACCCCCCCATGTTTGTCTCCATGATAAATCAGAACCCCTTTTCTTATTTAAGGCTGATGAACATTAACACCGTAAATAGCCTGAAACTTAAGACAGAGTGGTCTTTGTGCCATGCTTAACCTAATACCCTCTTGTTACCTTTATTTCTCTGTGTAAAGTCAAGCTGCTGCCTCTGTCTTGACCTGTCACACCAACGCATCTCTGATCCCAGCCTCACAGCCCACTGGCTCTGTGTGTGTGTGTGTGTGTGTGTGTATGTGTGTGCATGCATGTGCGCACGTGTGCTTGAAGTCGGGAGAGCCAGGGCCACATAGTGGTGCTGCTTTCCTTCCAAGAGCCTTAGTCTAGTGTTGCAGGGGCAGTGGCTACCTGTTGCCTACATTGCCTGTGGCAGTCATGTTCCCTGTGAGTGTCTCGTGCCTGCGTGCATTGGCATCCTTCCCCGAGCACGCCTGACTGACTGTTCTTTTATGTCCAGGAGCTGGAGGAGAAACATCGGGAGGCTCAGGTGTCAGCCCAACACCTAGAAGTACACTTGAAACAGAAGGAGCAGCACTACGAGGAAAAGATCAAAGTAAATCGACCTCCTCCGTCCTGTCTGACCACCCTGTGCAGCTTCCCTGTAGCCCTGGGCATCTGGGCTTGGCACCTGCTAGAACAAAGGGCAGACCAGGGTGGTGGCTGACCTTTCTGCTCCATGCAAGATTGTCAAGTCTGGAGCTTAAACTATTCTTCATCCTGTATTGTTCCATCTTTTTTTATTTGTTTTTCATCCACTGTGACTAGGGGCATGATTTGCTTAGATTTGGCCATGTTTATCACATTTCATATTTTTTGCTTTTAATTTTCTTTCTGAATCTCTGAATTGGTCAGGTACCCCTTCCTTTTGTTTAAAGTATGTCCTTAGGAGCTTAATTTTCTGAAGATCTGGTGTTGTTTTAAAAATGTGTTTGTTTTATCCTCACTTTTAAATTTTTTTATTTTTTTACTTGTGTGTGTGTGTGTGTGTGTGTGTGTGTGTGTGTGTGTGTGTGTCTGTGTGAGTGAGTTTAGCATGTGGATGTGAGTGCAGTGCCCAAGGAGGCCAGAAGAGGGCGCTGAATCCCCTGGCACTCGAGTTATAGGTGATTGGGAGCCGACAGGGATGCTGGGAATCCACCTCAGGTTCTCCACAAGATCAGAGGGCTCAGTTTTTAGAAATGGTGTATTTATGGTACAAAACACTAACATCCATTATAGAATTTTGTATACGTCTGTCTTTTACTTGGTTCCCATTTCTGGCGTTATCCTCTCTTGTATCTGCTCCCCCTCTTGGTTCCCTTCTCTGAGTCTTCCTTATGCTGTTGTGTTACATATCTCTTTTTGAATGTGCACGTTAGGTTAGCATATTTGTTGGATGTAATAATGTCCACCTCCCATACTTTTTTTAAATATTGTTATCTAAGAATTTGATATTTGTGTATAATCCTGCAATGTATACTGGTCATTTTCACCCCTGCTTTTCCCCAACTCCCTCTGTCCTACTTCTACCTCCTACAATTTAGTCTGTACTGCCTGTGCGCGCACGTTTGTGTGTGCACACGAAAGCATACACACACACGCACACACACACACACACACACACACGCACACGCACACGCACGCCTCATTCTTAGGTGTGCCATGTTCTCCACTGGCTGCTCCAGTGCTCTATGGCTGGCCAGCCCACTCTCTCACTTTTATTTTGAAGCCATTTGTAAGTCTTAGACTTTTATTTTGAAGTCATGTGAAAGTCTTACTATTACCTTCTTGACAATGAACCTCTAAGCTGCCTGCCCCCTTGGTGTTTTCCTCTGCCTAATTCTTTCTAGCTCTTTCTGTGAGCTGTTGGGATGCCCATCTCTTTTAATTTATTCCCACTTGAAATTTATGATATGTTGAGTTCATTGGCACGTTTTTACTCTACCCAGGAAATTAGTATTCAGTATATTTCAAGTATTATTTCTCCATCTTCTGTCTTTTTTACCATTTTGAGAACTTGAATAGACCTGTGCTAGGTCTCCAGGAATCCATCATCTTCCATGTTTTCCTTTTCTTCATCTCTGTGCTATATATACTGCCTTGCTTTCCGCTTTGCTAACTCTCTCTTAACTGTGTCTAAACTGTTGACCAACTAATCTACTGAGGTTTTAATGTCAGCGATTTCTTTTATTTCTAGGAAGATATTCTGTTTGTTTCATTCCCAAGTTTACTAAATTATGGAAGATGATTTTCAATTCTACGTATTTATCTGCAGGTCTGCCTTTCAGTTCTTGAACTGTGGTAGGCAGAGCTGTCTGCTAATTGGCATTTTTGAAGGTTGGCTTTTCACCCCTCTCTTTTTCTCTCTCATGATGTCTGTTCCCTTTCGTCTGTCAGGCTGCCCATTTTCTTTGGAAAATCATTAATGGGAACTTTGGACTTCCGTCTTCTTTCGATGCTTTTAAGGCTATGGAGCCCGAAGCTTAAGTACGTTGGGTTCAGCAAATGCCTCCAGTTAGAAACAGCTTTGTATCTTTCTTAGTGTGCCTCTTCTTGGTTTTTGGTCTGAAATATTTTAATTCTCTTGTCAGCCCTCCCCACCCCCACCCCCTGAGAACTGAGCCTCACTCCTTGTGCATGACTTTGGTCATTATATCCTATGCGATCTCTTCCCTGACCAGACCTTTTAGTTTGAGATTTGTACTGGCTTCCAGACTTTAATGTTTGGAATGAGACTTTATACGGTAATCTCCTAGCCCAAGTACATGATGATGATAACCCCTGTGGAATGCACTGTGTGGTTTGCAAGAGGATAAGTTCCAGTTAAAAGGCATGTTCTGTCTTACATCTCTAACCCCCCACCCCACCCCCATTTTTGTGATCATCTTCCTGCCAGTCAGACCCCGTCAAAGCTGAGATCCTTCCATTCTGGGTGGAGACTTGACCCTTCTGGCCCACATGCAGCTCTTTGCATGACCCATTGCTGCCAAAGTCAAGGTCTGATATTGAAGAGTCATCTTGACCGTGTCTTCCTTTGCATTAGCACCCTGAAGAAAAAGGAGGCCTCCCAAAACTGGGCTTGGTGTGTGTTATGCAGTCTCTGTCCCTCTGGCTAGACAGAACTCCACGTTATAGGCCCCTGGGGAGTGTTCGGAAAAAGCTGTTTCCTTCTGCCTTCTCTACTGGGATCCACACAGGCATCTGCTTGTTAATCTTTTTGCACTGTGTTCTGGTTCCAGCTTGTCTAAGGCCGTCTCTGTCATAGCTCTGGCCGTACCCTGGATCCACTGTGTTCTTGCTTATAATTTTAGAACCACCCTCAGAAATCCAACAGAGCGGTCACTTCGTCATCCTGCCGAGTGCTCTGCTCCTCGTGACCCTGCTCTCAACCTTCCGGTCTCCACAAACGTTCGCTCCTTTTTTCCCCCCACCAGTCAATTCTAGTTTAAAGCCTTCTTTGAAATTTGTTCTTTCCTTTCTCCTGTGGACCCCTTCCCTGCTGACTGGCTCTTTTTTTAGGGATGATGTCCCTAGAAGCTGTAAAGGGCCCCTCACAATAGACATTGTCAGAAAGACATATTTCAAATCCCATCTGTGACCCCAATTCTGGCAGCTTTATTCCCAGACTCCTCTTGTTCTGGATGGCAGTGGGTATCATTCGAAAAGGCAAAATGAGTTCTTTGTGACAAGTAGCATAGGGTTTTGCTTGGTCAAAGGCTCAGGGGACTTCAATAACTTCTTTCCTCTCTGTCCCACTGGGTTTTGGCAGTTGGGAGGGCCTAGTGCCTCATAGAACATTAGACCAAGCTGGTATTTGGTGACACCATTACTGTGTTATTTTTCTTGTTTAGGACTAGAAAGGTGCTCACAGTAGCAGTGTGAGCCTGGAGAACAGAGCATTTCTCTCTCCCTGGGAACAGTGTCTTTTCCCAGGGACTTTTCATCCTGGTTACATCAGAGGAAAACAAGCATCTTCCCTCCCTCTCCTTTATATTATCTTCCCCACCCACATCCTGCTGGGCAATGGCTTCTTATCCCTGGCTGTGTCAGAACACCAGCCTCAGTCACCCAGACTTACCCCGGCCCTTCAGCTCCTCTCTTTCTGAGACACATGGCTTGGGAGGATCCAGAATCCACTTTGTATAAATTAGGAGCAAGGCATGTTCCGAAAACTACTGGTGTATTGGCCAAGAAAAATACCCACAGGTAATGTAACGTTCTCAAATGCTAGGTGCTTCCCTCTACAGGACTAGGTGCTGACCCATACGCTCTCCCTCTCTTCTCCCCCTCCCTCTCTTGTACATGCACTGGTCTTTGGAGCTGTCGACTTTACAGTAGGCCCCTCATTCCTGGTCACCTAATTTTTGGCTCATGGCAGCCACACTCACACCCGCACCTCATCTTGATGAATAGACTCTGTTTGGGTTTCACCTTCCCTTGGAGTCTGGAGCCTCTGGGCCTCTGCTGCCTCACCTCCTTCCTTTCCCCCTCCCCCAGCTCAGCTTCCTGGGATATTTACATCTTCTGTCTCCATAGGTGTTGGACAATCAGATAAAGAAGGATCTGGCCGACAAGGAGAGCCTGGAGAACATGATGCAGAGACACGAAGAGGAGGCCCACGAGAAGGGCAAGATCCTCAGTGAGCAGAAGGCGGTGGGTATTAAGACAAACCACGCCAACTTCCCAGGAAGGGGTTATGGGTGAGGCCAAGAGTCACCCTGTTTTATCTGGTAACATGTTCTCTCCATGACATCCTATGAGGTTTATAGGTATCAGCAAGCCTTCTCGGAAACAGCTTCCTGTCTCAAAAGAACAGTGTTGGATTTATGAATCTGAATGGCTCCCTGCTGCACTGTGGTCTTTCAGACTGACTCTGGACCTACTGGGTGGCCCCCAGTCTCCCACCTTGCTCTTTTTTAAAATTTCTAGTTTCTCTCCCTTCCAACTTAAACTTGCTGGGCATGGTACTGGTCTGTGATGCTTGTAAATCTGTATTGTCCTAGACCCCCACTAGGGCTTTCCACCCCAGAATTCCCAAGGGAAGGACTGGGGACATAGCTCAAGTGCTTGCCTTGCATGGGTAAGGATGCTGGGCTTGGTGCCCTTGTGCTCCAGTCTCTCTAAGGGAGGGTCCTGCCCACCTTCTATTTAAGCCTACACCCACTTTCCTCCTCCCCCAACTCCTACTGTTGAATAAGTTAGGAAAATGCAAATATAGAGGAATATGATATATATGTACCTGTATGTTCAGGTCAGAAGCTCCTGAAGACCCAGGTTATATACACAGGACACTGGGATGTAGAGGCCTGCTTCTGTGTGGGATGGCGGCCTCCCACATAGGTCCCACCGTGTGTTTTTGACACAGGCCACTTAGTGAGAAGACCCTGGTTTCAGTTGGAAAAACAGCTGAATACCATCTGCTGGGCAATGACACCTGTGACCTTCAGGGTACCTCCTTGTGGCTCCTCTCACTGCCTCTGGCCAACCTGTGGGTTTCTAAGGAGATTTTCACTTTGGCTCCCGCGGTCCACCTTAGCCCCTCTCTCATGTGACCGTTCACGTGTGAGGTGTCTCCTGTGTTTCAGATGATCAACGCAATGGATTCTAAAATCAGATCCCTGGAGCAGAGGATTGTGGAGCTGTCGGAAGCCAACAAGCTTGCAGCCAACAGCAGTCTCTTCACCCAGAGGAACATGTAAGCATGCTTCCCCGCACTGTGCCACCTGGCGCAGAAAGTCTGTTCTTTTGTCTGATGGGACTCCCAACTGGTTCAGTCATGTGCACGCCTCGGCCCAGCCTTCCTGTGCACACCTGTGTAGTTTTACTGTCCTCTGAAGGGCCTCCATCCTGAAGCTCCCTGAGTCCCGTACTCTAAGTAGCTCACAGCCACATTGGCTCTTAGCCAGCAGGAGGTGGCCTCCTCCTGTGCAGCCATCTTTCAGCTGTGCCTTCTGCTGGAGGGAGCAAGGGTGACTGGACTCATGAGTGCTCTGGTCTTCCTACCAGAAGGAGTCCATTCCTCAGGAAGGTTTATCCTTCTAGAGATCTGTGAGAACATTCCCATCTTAACCCGAACCAGTCGCATAGGCTGCTCCGAGGACTTGGTTTTGATACTTTTTCCAGTTGGTTGGATGGAGAGGGAGCCCTCACAGAGTTCTAGAAAGACCAAGATTCTTTCTCTCCATGGCAGTGCCTTTCATAGAGCATACATTACAAGCTCTGAGGAGGACACCTCTTCTCAGAGGAGACCTCTTGCTTCTCTGTAAACAAGATCAAAAAGAGAAAAATGAAAAGGTCTGCTGAAGGCCAGGCACGGCAGCATCTGTTGCTTGACCTTAATCCACTCAGAGCGGATGGCTGGAAGGGTCCCGGCTCCTCACTCGATGAGCCTGCATCAGGGCAGGGCTAACCTTCGGGTGTCTGTGAGCCTACATCAGGGTGGGGTCCACTCACTGAAGATGTCCCTTCTCACTCCATCTGTCTGTTGTCCCAAGGAGGCATGTTCACCTCTGATAATCCTCTCTGGATACCCCCACCCTACCCCTACCAGGAAGGCCCAGGAAGAGATGATCTCAGAACTCAGGCAGCAGAAATTTTACCTGGAGACACAGGCTGGGAAGCTGGAGGCCCAGAACCGAAAGCTGGAAGAGCAACTGGAGAAAATCAGCCACCAAGATCACAGTGACAAGAGTCGGCTGCTGGAGCTGGAGACAAGGTTGAGGGAGGTGAGATGAGGGGTGGTCCCTGGAGAGTTTTGGTGGAGCAGGAAGGGGGTGCGGAGGGGGAAGCCAGTCCCTGAGTCAGCCACCTTCCAAGGGTAAGTCAGCACACAGAGGAGGTGACTAAGAATAGCGACTGGGCCCTGTGGTTTCGGGTTCAAATACACTTCTACTTGTTACCAGTTTAGAAAATAGTATTGTATGTATATGCAGATGCATATTTACACACGACCCAGCATGCCTGTGGCAGTTGGAGGACAACCTTTGGGAGTTTGGTTTTCTCCTACCATTTAAGCTCTGGGGATCAAACTCGGGTTGTTCAGGCTTGGCTGCAAGCCCTTTAACCTTTTGAGCCCTCTTGCTGGCCCCATAGCTGTCTGTTCATAACTAGTAAGTTCATGTTTCACCTATGAAGTGTCAGTGGTGATGTTTCTCCCTTTTAGAGCTATGCAGGGGGCTGTGTAGATTGATGCATCTGTCCAACAGTGGCTGAACAGTTAGCTCCCCCTTCAGCAGGACTTAATGAAGACCACAAGATGTACAGTACAGACAGGGGGCTGGTTACAGGCCTACTACTGGGGCAGAGGTGTCCTAATGATGGGAGATGAAAAGACAGCCAGGCTTCGTTTGCCTGATGCAGGGAAACTGGGCAAATGCAGGCTTTACAGAGGAGGATGCATCAAGGCTTGGGGACAGTTCCTCGAAACCAGGAAGTTAGATGCAGCTGCCCATTGTGGGTTTGTTAAGGACCTACTGTATATCAGTTATTAGCCAGGGTACACTGTGCTATATCAGATGAGTGTTCCTGACCTTTGGTGCATATCCAGTGAGCTGACCCTAAACTAGCAAGATTGGAAAGCCATTCTTTCAAGTGAGACACCCAGGCAGGTATGAGGATAGTGTCTCATGCAGGGCAGACACACATACTTATGATGGGGTTTGTGGAAGAGCATAATTCTCTTTCTTAAGGAAGAGACTGCGATGGAGAGGGGGTCCTCACAGCTACAGATACGGGCTCCAAAGACAACATAATCCCGCTTCCAGGGGCTGCCAAGGTCTGGGTCCCTCTGTTAGCATCACACAGAACATCACACAGAGCATCTTATAACATGCATCAGCTTTCTACTGCAAGTTCTCCAAGACAGAGACAACCCTGGCTCAGCCTCCTGGGGGCTACCACAGGCGAGAGCCACAGAGCATGGTTTAATTGCTTTTTTAAAATGGAATTTGAAAGGGGAATTTGTAGTTAATTTTTAAAGTTTCCTCCCTTCCTTCCCTTGATTTTTTTTTTAAAGATTTATTTATTTATTATATGTAAGTACACTGTAGCTGTCTTCAGACACACCAGAAGAGGGCATCCGATCTCATTATAGGTGGTTGTGAGTCACCATGTGGATGCTGGGACTTGAACTCAGGACCTCTGGAAGAGCAGTCCGTGCTCTTACCCACTGAGCCATCTCTCCAGCCCCCCTTCCCTGATTTTTTTTTTTTTAAACAAGTGCTCTGTATGACTGCCGTCCTCCTTGGAGTGTGGGAACTGATCCCACTTGAGCCCTCCAGGCTATACTTCATTCTTCCCAGAAAAGTCAGCCGTAGGAGTGTCGGTGCAAATAACCCAGACAGACGCTCTCAGCCTGGGCACAGCCGCTGTCTTTTTCTTTCCTTTCCACATCAATCCATCCATCTGTCTGTCTGTCTGTCTTACTGAGCCTACACTGTGCAGTAGCTCACCCGGGAAGCCAGAGTCCTCGGGGAAGCTTGTTGGTGGTGGTTCTTTCTTGAATAGTTCACCACTTTCCCCCACCTCCAGGATGACGGGAGAAACTTAAAATGTTTCATAAGAGGCTCAGGGCTCTGTATTCTCCCTAGGAGTTTTGGAGTTTAGCTCTAAATAGAACAAGGCCAGTCCGTCTTCTCTGGGTGACATGCTGGTACTGAGATTCAGGGCAGAGGCCTCAACCTCAAGTCTGCTCTGCCTTAAAGGGCCCTGAGCTTTCTCCATAGCCTCTGTGCACAGTGGTAGCTCCTTCTATGGCCCCTCGGGGCTTCTGAGCACTTGCTAAGTGCCCAGCATTCACCTACCTGATTTCTCCTTGATTCCCTCTTACTCGTGCCTCCTGGTTTTGCCAAAGGACATCTGGGGAGTTTGGGGGCTTGCTGGTAGAGTCTTAGCCTGCTCTGACAGCTGGCATTTTAATGAGACAAACAGTAAGACATCATGTTTGCAAACACAAACTCCCACCATGCTGCCTGGGTTCGAACGCCAGCCACTGCCATGTTTTTATTTTGTTTTTTTTAAAAGCTGTGTAACATTTGCATAATTGTCTGATCTCTTTGAGAAGCAGTTTGCTTATCTGTAGAGCAGAGGTAATGGTGACAGCTCGTTCTTCAGATTCTCGGGGAGCTGCTTTGAGCGACCCTAGTACTGTTTTAAGTAGTGTTTTCTGTGGTCACATCATCTTGTTACTGTCACTTAAGGGTCTTGGACTGCTTCCTCTCACTAGCATATTAAGGGCTGTCAGGTCTGGATCGGCAACCAGGCCTTCCTCTTGAGTTTTGGAGCCTTTGTTACAGAAGACTGTAGACCTCCACACTGGAGTGTCTCCCGTGGGGTTAGTGTTGAATTTCCCACCTTTTCCTTCACACCAGCTCTTCTCTTCCTCTTGTGTACTGGAGTCACTGACCTTGCTCCCTGTGAGATGCCTGTTTGGACACACCAAAGACACTTAACTCTCCTCTGTCCCTTGTTCCCTGCTCTATCCCAGTTAGCCACAGGTTTTGTTGGCTCAATCTTTTGCAATTCCTTCTTCTCTTTGCTCTGGGGAGCTGGGACTTGGATGTCACCTTTTCTGAAGTTCCTCCTCTGCTGGGTGTGGCACCCTGTATCCCACTGTTGTCAGCTCTTGTAGATAGCCCTGTGAGGACAACAAACGTTGCTTACTCATTTGGCATGGTCCTGGAATGGCTTTGTCCCTGCTGTGGTCTTGCTTACTTCCACACCTCTTTCCTTGACTAAAAAAAAAAAAGTTTCAGTTGAATTTGACCAGGCCTTGTGCATGCTAGGTTCACGAAAAATCCTGTGTAGTGTCTCCAGCACTTTTACCATCTGATTTGGCTCCTGTCAATTATTTTTATGATTTTTTTTTTTTGTTTTGTTTATGTTTGTATGTGTATCATGCACTTGCAGTACCTGCAGAGGCCAGAAGAGGGCGTCAGATCTCCTGGAACTAAAGCCTCTTGCTTTGCCCTTCCATCTAAGTCCATCTCACTGAGCTTGCCCTGCTGCCCTGGTACCTGGGCCTTTGGTGTCCAGGTGTGCTTTGTATTGGTCTGTACCTCCCAGGGCTGGTGGAGGATGTCATATCACAGGGAGCTGGATGGTTCCAGGTTGTGCTGAGCTGCCCCTGATGTGGGTGCTAGGATCTCAGGTCCTATGCAGGAGTCAGCTGTTGTACCTCTGCTGTTTGTACGGCAGTTTTCCATGTCCCCACCCGACCATCACACTTGACTGCAGATGGGGACTTTCGTCTGGATCCTCAACTTGAAGGCACAGACTGTCTTTCCTCTCCATATCTCCTCTACACAGAAATAGCTCATTAAAATTTCCTTAAATGAATGCATAAAACATCAAGTAGAAGGATAGATGTTCGGGCAGATGGAAGGAAGGGTGCTTACCTCAAAACATGACATTATTGCAGGCTACCTAATGGGAATAAATCAGCATGAGAAGTCTAGAAGCAATAGCATCCAGCCTATTGTGGCATTTGTGTTCTGACTATGAAGGTGTCTTTGTTACTAATAGATGTTATTTCCATCCATTTACCTTTAAATTTTCTTCTCATCAGGTGGTTCATTAGGTTTCATCCAAGACTCCCTCCCTCGTCTGTCTTGTCTTCCTATGGAAGCCTTCCTAAGCATCTGAGTAAGGGATGGCCAGTAGGGCATGGGCTCTAGGACTCCGCTCACTGTAGCTGCCCAAATGCCTTTCAGAAGATAGGGAAACATTTGCATAGAACCTCTGTGCATCTCATGTGTGTGATCCCACAGGGAACACCACTGCTATGCAGTTGTTCTCTAAGAAGCTATGCTGGCGGGGTGGTAGTGGGGCAAACTTTAGCCTCAGCACTTAGGAGACTGATCTGTGAGTTCAAGGCCAGCCTGATCTACAGAGCAAGTTCCAGGATAGCCAGGGCTACACAGAGAAACCCTGTCTGGAAAAAAAGCAGCAGCAACAGCAGCAGCCATACTGTCCTATGTAGGGGAAGACGACATTTCTATGCATGTACAGGTGTGGTCAGTCTCTCTCTAAATATTTTCAGTCTGTGGTTGAATGAGCCCATGGGAGAGTTATATCTATCAGAGCTATCGACTTCTGTGAAGCCCAAGCATGCCCCCCTTTGCCCAGGCTTAGCTGTTGGACCCAAGAGCAAGTTAAAGCTGCAGGCTTTGCCTCTACAGCCTACCGAGCATGTTAACCCCTCTGCAGGTCAGCCTGGAGCATGAGGAGCAGAAGCTGGAGCTGAAGCGGCAGCTCACCGAGCTGCAGCTGTCCCTGCAGGAGCGGGAGTCCCAGCTGACGGCCCTGCAGGCCGCCCGGGCAGCCCTGGAGAGCCAGCTCCGACAGGCGAAGACAGAGCTGGAGGAGACAACCGCTGAAGCGGAGGAGGAGATCCAGGCACTCACGGTGAGTCTGCAAAGCGTCTCCAGCAGGTTCAGGAGGTCTTAACCGTAATGAGAGTAGGCGCCAAGTATCTTTGTTTACTCTTTAGAGATGTCAGGAGAAAGGAGGGGGAAAAAGTTTCCTGGGTGTGGATGGTGGGTGGAAAAATAGCTTGTGTAGAGAGAGTTTCTCCTTTGTTGGAATTAATATACTAGCTCATCTGGGAAGATCCTCCCTCCTGTGCGCTTGAAAAATTCCTCCTGTATTTATCTGTTGTTCCTCTTTTCAAGAAAGTCATTGTTACACATAAGGTTCATTTCGGCTAGAGTCTGTGTACTTGGGTCTTCTACTTTGGTTTTTAATAATTAGAAGAAAAATTAATAATTTCTGTCCCACAGTCATCTTCTTCCAAGACCCTATTCCTGGGTCTTGTTTTTGTTCTTTTTTTTTTTTTCTTTGTTCCTGCTTGGTCCTTTTAAGGTGTGTTTCTGCTTTATGTCTTTATTTTATTTTACTTTATTTTGTGGATGTTTTCAGATGAGGACTTGTTGCGTAGTCCTGGGTGGTCTTAAATTTATACCCCCCTATCTGCTTCCCAGTTGCTGGGATCCCAAGTGCATACTCCCATGTTTTCTAGGTTTTTCTTTCTTTCCCCTTTAGGTTTAGGTTTATTTAGTAGTAAGTGTGTCTGTGTGAATCTAGGCTGTGTGAGTGCAGTACCTACAGAGGCCAAAAGAGGGTGTCAGAGTTCCTGGAGCTGAGGTTGCAGGATATTGTGTGAGCCACCAGACATGGTGCTCGAACCAACTTTGGGTCCTCTAGAACTTGGTTATCTGGAATTGCAGGACACACTCTTTGCCCATGAGCCATTTCTCCAGCCTCCTTCATGTTTGTTATGCTTTTGGTATGATCTCTGTGGGAAAAACTCTCCTAAATGAGAGGTAACTCTCTCCAAAAGCAACCTATCAACTTACTGTTTCTGAGTGACAAGTTTACCGAGCTGGAGAGAGCCCTCCTTTGGTTGAACGTGGGAAGACAGCGCTGGCCTCACATCTCCATTCTTTCTGGAAGACTTTTTGGCCATTCCCACCACCAGCAGCGACCATTCTACAGGGACCAGGGATTGCTCCAGGATGACAAGCAGAACTCACAGTGGCTTCCCTGTGAACGCCGATCCTCAGCTTCCAGAGCAAGATGTACCTGCTGAGTTGACCAGGATGCTCTGGGTGGGTGACCCTGACATCTCCCACTTCAGGACAGCCTACTTAGAGGACCCCATTACTGAGGGCTGGAGAGACAGCTCCATGGTTAAGAGCACTTGCTTCTATTCCAGAAGACCCGCATTTGGTTCCCAGCACCCATATTGGGTAACTCCCAGTTCCAGGGGATCTAATGCCCTCTTCTGGCCTCCACAGGCACTGCAAGCCCCTGTTTCCCGCCCCACCCCCACCCCCCCAACATATACACAGAAGTAAAGATAAAATGAATCTTTAAGGAAAGAAAGCAAGCCCTGTTACTTTTGGAAGGCTGCATGGTGGGCACAGACTCTGAAAGTGGAATGAGCTTTAGTGGCTATATTAGACATGCCCACACATTTCTCATAGTAACACACTGTTCCTGCCAAGCAGATGGGCACAGTCATGCCTGCTGGTCAGGGTGCCCTTTCCTGTGGGCAGGGCACAATGCAGCTGATTTATTCAGTAATTTTTTTTAATGGGTGTCTTATCAATTCCAATCCCACATGGATGCTGGCCCTATCTACACCAGCTAGCTGGTCTTTCTGCATCTCTCAGAGTAGAGTTAATTTCTATAGGTCTTTAGCATGGGCTCTTTATGACTTAGCTTGTTTGAAAGGTAAGTTTTGTGTGTGCGTATCTTTAAACTAGTTTTATTCTTACAAGTTGCCTCCTGTTGTTGGGTTTAGGAAATCCCATCATTTAAACAAGATTGAGAATGTGATGTTTTAGGGGTGAGCTCTTGTGGAGACCAGTGAAGGCTGGAACGGCTTGCAGGATATCGGTGATAGAGTACCTCCTAAAAGGAAATCCTGTGCAGCCTTGGTTTTCTGGGACTTAGGCCAAGCATGGATATTGATCGAGCCCTAAAGTTCTATCATCTCTCTGAGAATACTCATTATGATGCCATGTGTCCCCAGTATCTAGTTTTGGGGGAAAAAAACCAGATAGTGATGCCATCTCTTTGTTTATGCTCTGCTTTGAGAACAGTTTTAAAGTAGTTTGGCAAGATTTAAAGCTGGACGCAATGAGATTGAAGAGGCATACAGAAAGTAGGTGCACGGAAGACGAAACAGGGCAAGGAAGGCGACGGAAATGGTCTCTAAGGAGTGTGTGCCAATGGGAGAACCACTGTTATTGAATGCATTTGTGTTGCCTACTTTCCCCCTGTGTGAGCATCCGAGCTCTGAAACGAGCAGAAAGACATCAGAGTTAATCCATGGATGATGAGCACTTGCTGTGTGCCTGACACTGTGACGCTAGCCCTCTCCCCTAGGGGATCATCTCATGATTCCTTTTTCTCAGCAGTGCCCAAAGAGGAGACATGGATCTCACTGCTCCGTGGGGACCAGGAGAGCAGGCAGCGAGTGGCCATGCATCTTCCTGTGCCCCTGTTTGGACGGAGGAGGACATAAAATAGAGCGTGCGTCACCACCGTTTATCTGTGGGAAATGAGTCCCTTAAATCCTGCCCTGCTGCTGTGTGGAGTGTGCCGAGTCTCCTGGCTGCTTGAATCCTTGCACGGCAGCTAGTCACGACTTAATTTAGTTGGATGAGATCACTGCTTCCAAGAATCTTTACAAAGAAACAAAACAAAACAAAAGCCTTCACTTGGTCTAAAATCTCAGGCTCTCTCACTCTCTCGCATGGAACATAGGCTTTGCTCAAACTCATGGGAGAAAAAACCAGGCTGGCCAGAGGCACCCCAGTCTGAGAGGGCTTGAGGCCACACAGGAGATCTGTCCTGTGGGTCAGGCAGCTGTTGGCAGAGCTCTTGGGGAGTCCCCTCCAAATGCTTCCATTACTGTCCTAGGGAAGTGCCACCTCCCAATGTGTTTCCATTCTAGTCCATTCCAAGGCCCCTCGCCTTTTTTTTTTTTTCTCTTCTTCCCCCTCCTTGACAGGGTCTCAGACCTGGTTCTGGGCAGCATGGGGCTGCCAAGTAAAGGTCTTGGTTGACTTGGGAAATTGCCATAAATGCATACTTTACTCCTTTCTCTTTGTTCAAAGCCCCCATTCAGATCCAACATGAGCATCAAACAAGTTAGATCAGTTGGATCTAACACAATCTCTTAGGAGGTCGGTGAGGTGAGCCTCCCGGCAGGATGTTTTTATCAGTAGAAAGGAATTGGTCAAATTATTATTGCTTAATTCAAAGAGGCGGTCAACTCCCAAGCTCGGAGGGGAGCAGTTTACCTGGTGTGGCCTCCATCCCGGGACAAGGTATATGGAACCCAGTTACGTTCTGGTTCTCCATTGAAGGAACTTGGTGGGAACAGCTGGGGGCCCTTGTGCCTGCTCTGCCCCCATCCTCTCTTTACACATCCTGTTGATTGCTTTTGCACTGAAATTGGCCGAGACTGAGTCAAGGCAGGCACCTGCAGTTGAGTTAAACTGTAGCAGAGCCACGCTCCTGAATTTTCTGTCTGCATTTGATCCAGAGGATGGCGCCGTCCCTTAATGTGAGGCAGAGTGTGTTCTGGATGTCAGAGTTATTCTGAATAGCCCGGGAGAGAAGGGGCGAGCGTCTGTATGCACCAGCATGGCTTCGTGGGTGGCTCTGTGGTCCTGACCCCATGTTCCTTTACCCATTTGGTCAAGAGATTTTGGCTGAAGAGTAAGGAGCCAAAAGCTAGGCACTAATGAAAAGATCCTGATCACTGCGCAGCGCGATTGCGGAGCCCAAGCCATTGCCTTTGATTTGTTGGAGTCATTGATCAAACAGGCTCTCATTCCTTCACACAAACATCAAGCCTCGTATTTAATTAGTCAGCTGTTGGCATAATAGCCGAGATGGGAACTTGGGGCATGAAAGGGCCGAAAGGATAGAGGCCTGCAGGCTGTGGGTTCCGGAAGGCAGGCACCCAAGCACTGTCCTCCTGTGCTGCTGCTCCCTGCTGTCCTTCACTCTTCCTGCTGTAGACGTTATTTAATCCTGAGCCGGGGCATCCGCCCCGCCTTTGATTATTCAGTTCCTGGATAAAAAACACACACAACTTTCATTATTTACAATAACCCTTAAGCAGCACAGGAGCTGGGCAGCTGCCTACCCTCCATGTTGTTAGAATCTACTTTCCTATCGATTGTAAGTTATCACTTACAATGTTTCATCTGGACTGTCTTAACTCCAATTGGCCAGCCCTCAGGGCCACATTCTCTTGACTCCTAACCCATGGTGGCTTCAAAGTTCTTATATCCAGGAACTAAATGATCAAAGATGGGGTAGAAACCCAGGGTTGGGATTAAATAATTTCAATATCTTTCACTGTGGTTCCTTTCCCTATAACTTTGTTTCCCACCGGGTGGTGGTGGCGCACACCTTTAATCCCGGCACTTGGGAGGCAGAGGCAGGCGGATTTCTGAGTTCAAGGCCAGCCTGGTCTACAGAGTTCCAGGACAGCCAGGGCTACACAGAGAAACCCTGTCTCGAAAAACCAAAACAAAAACAAAAAAAGCCTTTGTTTCCCCACTTACTGAGCATGTGAAGACTCCAGGAGACAGCCAGAGAGTGTCACTGGCCCCTGGACCAGGCAGGTTGTGATCTGCTCAGCCTTTGTCATTACCACCCAGCCTCTAGCTCTGGGCTTCCCACATGGGCCTGGGGACCCTGCAAGCTCCTGAGGTTTGGATGTTTTCAGAATAATGTTGTCTGATTGACATATTTCACTGTGCTAACATCTTCACTTTCCGGGGCCCTGATAATGTTTAGAGCATAGATATTTCCTGTAACCCAGTGGTTTCATTGGCCGAATCCAAAGCTTGTCTTAGGTATATCACCGTATCTGGATGTATGTTGTGTGTTTCCCTCCTCCCAGTTTAAAGGAAACATAACTCAAACTATTTCAGTTTTTAAACAAAGATTTATTACTTTTTATTTTGTGTTTTATGGGTATTGCATCTGCATGTAAATCTGCACTATGTGTGTGTAGTACCTGAGGAAGCCATAAGAGGGAGCTAGATTGCCTGAAAGTGGAGTTACAGATGGATGGTTGTTGCCCAGTAGGTGCTGAGAACAGGATACTGGTCCCCTATAAGAACAAATGCTCATAACTGCTGAGCCCTTTCTCCAGCCCCTCTTACCAGTTCCTTTAGGGATCAGCTGGGTGGTTGTTAGAGCTGGTGGTGCCTCCGCCGACACCCACGAGGGACCACCTTCCTGTTTTTTTTTTTAAAAGATTTATTTATTTATTATATGTAAGTACACTGTAGCTGTCTTCAGACACCCCAGAAGAGGGCATCAGATCTCATTATGGATGGTTGTGAGCCACCATGTAGTTGCTGGGATTTGAACTCAGGACCTTCGGAAGAGCAGTCAGTGCTCTTACGCACTAAGCCATCTCTCCAGCCCACAGCTTCCTGTTTTGTAGTCATCGTCCCCAGCAATGATTGATAGAGCCATACTGTTAGCAGCTCAGTACATTCTGCCCCAGAGAGAGCTGGCATTGGATGTGTCCGAGTGGTCCAAAGGCCCCATCGTGGTGAGTTTAATGAATCATCCAGGACTGAGGTTTCAGATTCCAATGGGGCAGTTAGATGAGGTTTTAATGGTATAGAGTTATTGGAGTCTTTGCTGTTAATAAGAAATTATAACACGAAAGAAAGCTTCTACAAGCCTTAGCTTAGAAGGAACTGACACTACTCTCAGAGATAGAGACAGAGAGAGACAGAGACAGAGAGAGACAGAACATGCAAATACGTATGGTGTGTGTGTCTATGCTTGTGTGTATGTGCATGTGTCTTTGCATGTATGTTGTGTGTGTACATGTGCGTGTGCCTGTGATGTGTGCACAAATTTGTGCTTGTGTGGGGGTGACCTTGTGTCTGCTTGTGTGAGTATGCACATGTGTGTGTATATGTGTGTGTACATGTGATGTGGAGGCTAGAGGTCTGAATCAGGTGTCTTCCATTGTTCGCCACTTTATTTTTTCCCCTATTTATTTATTTATTTATTTTGAAATAGTGTTCCACTAAACTTGCAGCTTGTCTGTTGGCTAGACTGGCTAGCCAGTATGTGCCTTGCATCCTCCTGTCTTGGCCTCCCCAGGGCTGAGGTTCCGGATGTGTCCTCTGGTGCTCAGCATGTTAGGTATGTGCTGGAGAACAAGCTCATGTGCGTGCACTTAACCACGGCAGCTCCCCAGCTTCATTTGCATATTTCCTATAGTAATGTTTGCCCTAGGAGGGCATATTTATTTAAGTAGATCAAACTGGCTTGTAGACCAAAAGTGCCTATTTTAAAACAAATGAACCAACCTGCCAACCTTGCTGACCCCTGCTATAGAGGAGATTGACTTAAGATAGAGCCTTCCTGTTGTCCACCTTGACCATGGTGTGGATTGGAGGGTTGGGGGTGGTGCGGTTCTCGGGGTCAGGCTGGGCTTTGTCATAGGCTGCAAGTGGGATTTCAGCAGTAGTAAGTAGTAGTAGACTTTGTTCTGAAGCTGCATAAATGTTCTCCTCACCCAGCGAGCTGGTCTCTGTTGATGCTGGTATATTCACTCATCATCCTAGTACTGTCACAAGTGTTTAAAGAGAAACAACTGATTCGGGGTCACAGTTTTGATGACTCTTGTCTGTGATTGGGCCTATGGCAAAGTAGCACATGGTGGACACAAATTCTTACCATGTGAGCAAGGTGCAAGGGGGATGGGGGAGTAGAGTCAGGACCCACCATTTCAAGGCCATGACTTCAAGGACCTCCCTCTAGGCCTACAGCTACAAGTTTCTGTTTGTCATCGTCCTGCCTGAAGGACTCCTCTATAGTGCTGATCTGCAGGGGAGACTTCCCCCTCGCTCCGTGCACGCCAGTGGCAGCCATCATTTCCTCCTCACTGGGAGAGATACTTTTGCTAAAGAATGCTAGGCAAATGGATTTTTGTTGTTGTTGTTTTCTGTTGCAGTGTTTAAAATGCTGTCCTCTCCTCAGGCTCATTCCTCCCCGACACCATCAGAGGACCTGAGTCTCTTGTCACTCTGTCTGTGCCACTTAAGATTTTTGTTTTTGTCAACCTGACCCAAGCCAGGGTTATCTGGGAGGTGGGAGCTTCAAACTAGAATATGTTCCCATCATTCTAACCAGTGTGCAAGAGTGTGGGCAGGCCTGTCGGGGAGCGTGTTCTTGATCACTGCCTGATGTGGGAGGGCCCAGCCTACTGTGGGCGGTGCCATCCTCTCGGCAGGTGGGCCTGGTTGTATAAGAAAGCATGGCTGGCTGACTGAGCCTTGGGAAGCAAGGCTGCTTCAATTTCTGCCTCCAGCTTCTACCCACCTTGAATTCCTGCTCTGGCTTTCCTTTCTTTCCCAAGTTACTTTTGGTCATGATGTTCTATCACAGCGATAGGAACTCTTCCGAAGACGGTCTGGTCTCCAACTGGGGAGTCTAGTACAGCAACTGCAGACCAGAGAAACCACTCCACCCAGGTCTGGCTTGGTGGACCAATGACTTCGTTAGGGTTACTTGTAGGAACGTGGGCAGCTTATGGGCGGCCATACCATTGCGTTTCCTCCTCTCGTCCATCTCTTACTGCTGTGCACTGTCAAGGAAGCCTTTCCCTTTCTTTCCCTTTCCTGTGCTCCGTGAGCCCCTCCCCGCCACCTTCACACACACACACACACACACACACACACACACACACACACACACACACACACACACACGCGCGTGCGCGCGCGCTGCTCTGTGTGTGATGGTCTTTCTCTCTCAGGCTTGTTTGATGAGTTTCTTATTGCTGGTTTTAAGCAGTTTGATGGTGATGTGCTTAAGAATAATTGTCTTGGTGTTTCTTTTTTCTTTTTAAAAAAGATTTATTTATTTATTTTATGTATATGAGTACACTGTCGCTGTCTTCAGACACACCAGAAGAGGGCGTCAGATCTCATTACAGATGGTTGTGAGCCACCATGTGGTTGCTGGAATTTGAACTCAGGACCTTTGGAAGAGCAGTCAGTGCTCTTACCTGCTGAGCCACCTCTCCAGCCCCTGTCTTGGCGTTTCTTAGGCTTGGATTTGCTGACGTTTTTGGACCTGTGGGTTCATAGCTTTTAGCAACTGTGGACATTTGTGACCAGTTCTTACAGACTTTCTCCCGCTCTCTCCTGAACTCCCTCAGTCTCCAGTTAATGCGGATTCTGCTCTCAGCTGTCTGTCAGCTGTCATTCTCTCTCTCTCTCTTTCTCTCTCTCTCTTTCTCTCTCTCTGCAGTTCTCTTGTTGGTTTTAAAGGTTTGTTGTTGTTTTGTTTTGTTTTTGTTGGTTGCTCTCGTGTTTTATCTTGGATAGTTTCTTGTGCTGTTTCTTCGGGTGTGCTAATCTCCTAACCTGTCTCTAACTATTGTAAATGTCTAGGGAAATGGACATTAGAGAGAACATTATAGTTCTAATTTCTTTAGTTGCCTGATAGACATTTATAGAGAATACGTTTTTCTTTTTAAGAAAAGGACTTCTTAAGCTGAGCAGTGGTGGCACACGCCTTTAATCCCAGCTCTTGGGAGGCAGAGGCAGGCAGATTTCTGAGTTAGAGGCAGCCTGGCCTACAGAATGAGTTCCAGGACAGCCAGGGCTACACAGAGAAACCCTGTCTCAAAAACAAAAACAAAATGAAAAAAAAAATTTTTTTGTTTGTCCGCTCCTCTCTCTCTTTCTGTCATGACCTGGTGTCTGTCTCTCCTCCTCTCTGTTGTGACCTGGTGTCTGTCTGTCTCCACTCCTCTCTGTCATGACCTGTTGTCTGTCTCCACTCCTCTCTGTCATGACCTGGTGTCGTCTGTCTCTACTCCTCTCTGTCATGACCTGGTTTCCCGCGCTATTTCTCCCTTTTCTTGCTTTGTTGTTTCAAACACTGACCACAACTCAGAAGAAAAGTACATTTTCCTTGCAGTCCAATGCAAGAAGGAAATAGAGTCATTTTTGAGGTTGATTTCCAGAACCTCTCACCTATACCTGAATTAGCACATGTTCAAGACCCTTGTATGCAATGGCCCGAACCCTGTGCGGTCCTCTTCTAAATGGTGTGAAGAAGAGGAAGCTGTGTTGTCTCAAGAATATGATGAAGAAAGCCCATGTTTACAGTCAGTACCAATCGATGCACACCCTACCCCACCCTCACCCCCACCCCTGTGATAAAACACAATGACGAAGCCACTTGGGAAGGGAAAGGTTTCTTTGATCCTATGGTTTGTAGGATGCCCCCACATCCTGGGAAGTGGAGGCAGGAGCTAAAGCTGAGGCCATGGAGGAGTGCTGCTGACTGGCCTGCTCTCCTCGGCTTGCTCTGCCTGCCCAGGCATGGCGTCAACCCAGTGACCAGGGCTTACCTACCCTATCACTTAACCATGAAATGTACCACAGACTTGCCTGCAGGCAAATCTTACAGAGACATTTTCTCAGTTGAGGTTCCCTCTTCCTAAAGGACTCTAGCTTATGTCAAGTTGACACAAAACCAGCCAGCACGTCCCCCAGAATGTTCTCTGTCTGTGGATGTGTGGATGCAGACCCCCATGCCCCCCCATACAAAGGGTCACTACCTGTATTCCACGGATTCTAAGCTGACTCACCTCAGGGTGCATCTTAGAGACATGGCTACACACGGACATGCCAGGGTTTGACTGATTGTACTTTTTCTGAATGTTACATAAAGTAGGGTCAGCTGACACTGTTGTACTGGCTGGATTATAGATCTGAATCAAAGCTTTGAAGTCTGGGCTCACCTTTACCAACAAAGCGCATTGTCTTCTGTCAAACCTTTCCTGTCTAGTGGAATGCAATGGAAAGACAGAATCTCTCCTGATGTGCTTGCTGCTGGGTCACAGTCCAGGGCCCCCTGTTCTGCCCACTCAGCTCCTTTTGGCTTGTCATGTGTCAAGCCCTTTCTTTCTACTGTCTGCCTTCATCAGAATGAAGGCACAGGCTACATATATGTATGTCATATGTTGGCATATGTTAGCACTGATAGGATGTGTGTCAGTTAGCTTTCTATTACTGTGACAAAATACCCAAGTTATTCAACCTGAGGAAAAGAAGTCACGGGGCGTTCATGGTACCTGGGATTCTAGCTCATGATCACTCAGCTATACCATGGCTTAATGGTGTCAGAGGGCATGTGGTGGGGGGCTGCTTATTTCTGGCACAGGTTGGGGGGCGGTGAGAAAGTTCAGAGTTCCAGTAGCTTTTTCAAGTGCCTCCCATGGCTTAAGGCCATGTGCCTTAAAGGCTTTGCCACCTCCTGTTAATGCCACAGACTGATAGGCAACTCTTGAACACGGAAGCCTCTGGAGGACATTTAAGATCCAAAGTATAGGGGCTGGAGAGATGGTTCAGCAGTTAAGAGCACTGACTGCTCTTCCAGAGGTCCTGAGTTCAATCCCCAGCAAGCACATGGTGGCTTACAACCATCCGTAATGAGATTTGATGCCCTCTTCTGGAGTGTCTGAAGACAGCAACAGTGTACTTATTTATAATAATAAACAAATCTTTAAAAAAAAAAAAAAAGATCCAAAGTATAGCAGCAATACTGCTGTCTTAGTGTAGCGTTGCCTCAGGAAGGTCTGATCCTCACTTCCTGGTCAGTGCAAGGTCTGTGAACCCTCACTTCCTGGTCAGTGCAAGGTCTGTGAACCCTCACTTCCTGGTCAGTGCAAGGTCTGTGAACCCTCACTTCCTGGTCAGTGCAAGGTCTGTGAACCCTCACTTCCAGGTCAGTGCAAGGCCTGTGAACCCTCACTTCCAGGTCAGTGCAAGGTCTGTGAACCCTCACTTCCAGGCCAATGTGACATTTTATGAATCTCGGCAGCTTTAATTCTTAAAAAGTCTCTGCTTTTTTTTTCCTGACATTGTCGTGTGTGTGTGTGTGTGTGTGTGTGTGTGTGTGTGTGTGTGTGTGTCTGTCTGTCTGTCTGTCTGTCTGTCTGTCTTTCTTCTAAACTGTGAGGGGGTCAGTTGGAGGCAAGGCTACTCATATTTTCAGAACTGGGGTCCTGTTTCGGGGCAATGAAGAGGAGTAAGCACATTTCTCTTCCCTGCCCTCCCCAGCTCTCCCTGGTGTTAATGTCAACATGAAATGATGCCTGGTGCTCATGAAATGATGCCTGGTGCTCACGGAGTGGTCCAAGTAGCTGTACTCACTTCATGCAGCTCCGTGTGGCCTGCTACCTATTGCTGAGGCCGGGGATGAGCTGATTAATTGGTTCTCTGCGAAGCAGATACTAGGGCTGCTGCGGCAATGCACCTGGCTTTTCAAGCAAACTGCCGCTTTCTCTGTTTGGCGCTTAGCGTGTAAAATTGCATTCTTCCTTATGAGACATTTGTAATGCACCTCTTACCTTTCAGGCACATCGAGATGAAATCCAGCGCAAATTCGATGCCCTTCGCAACAGCTGCACTGTGAGTATAAAGATACTGAGGAAGGGCAGAGTAAAGCAGAGAGGGCAGAGGGGGTCTTGGGTTTCCTGTGCTACTGATTGATTTTCCACGCTCTTGTAGCTTGAAGACCATAATGCTTTGTTCTGTTTTAGTTTCTCAGGGGGCTACCCGTTCCAAAGATGTTAAAACCATTTAGGTTTGGGAGGGCCAGACAGCTGAAATGGTTAAGAATCAGATGATTCTAGGTGTTGGGGGCACACACCTGTAAAGGTAGCTGAGTTGGGAGAAGGGAGAAATCGAGGCAAGACTGGGCTACAGAGTGGAAATGTAACTCAAACTAGAAAGCCAAAGCCATTTATTCTTCACCCTCACTAATACCCTGTGAACAGACCCGCCAGCTTCAACAAGGCTCCTGGGGCGGCTCAGCCCCTCCCTAGTGTGAGAGGAGGGTCCAGGGCCCATCCAGGCAAGAAACTGTCTAAATGCCAGGGACTGACATTCCATGTGGCTTCTCCAACTGGTGGCCTCTGCCAAGAAGAAGGGCCAATTAGTTCTCCTGTGGACCAAGAAAATGTATCTTCCAAGCCGAGAAAAATCTGCTTTTTTAATATGCAAATTCACAACCTAGGACCCTCGTGGGTAACATCACTTCTGCATTGAGCACCCTCAGCAGACAAGCCTCAGTCACAGGTTACATAATCTCGTCAAGTCAGTGGAAAAGCAGGCTCTATTTTTGATGAAAATGAAGGACAGAAATAGGCCCCTTTGAGGAGATGGGGACGCTCTCCTTATTTGTGCTTCCGTGCCTTTGGTCTTTTTGTGGCTCTCTCACTTTCTCCATCGCTCCTCAGTGGTCCTATCCCTGCTTGTACTATTTACATCTGTGAATTTCCAGAAACGGCCCCTCCCACACGTGTGTGCATCTATCTGTCAGACTTCGAAAGGACCCCTTCCTGACTAACTGGGGCATTCGGTCTTGGGTGCACTCCATCAAAGTTTGCACCTTAGCTACCCACAGTCTAGCCACATCATAGACAGCTGCAGGATGTCTCTGCCCATAGGCGGCTCCCACGGCTCAGCTGTGGGCTCTTGCCTGTGGACCTGGCACTAGTCTGCTCCCTTTTGGTTTCTTTAGTGTTTTCAGTGTGTGACAAGGACCCCAGCGTGGCTCATTCACCCCTGGTGGGCGTGCAGATCTTTCCAGGAGGAATTAAGCCATTAGGGAAGGTCTCTGTACAGGTCCTTTGGTGGCTGTAGGCACTGATCTCTGGTGACCAGGGGTGGAACTGCTAGGTCGTGAGACACGCTTGTGTTTGTTAGGTGGTTTGGTCTATAGGTCTGGATGTGGCAGGGAATGGGCCTGCCTCCGGATACCTGTCAGCTCCCTGCTCCCGCTTCCTTAAGGAACTGGTGGATTCTGATCCTGTTCTTGGCCATCTAGTACTTTTGCACCAGTGGTTTGCTTGTGTCACACACACATGCTTATGAGTGACCACAGAGTAACATGGGTCCATGTAGCCCAGGCTGACCTTGAACTTGCTCTCTGCTGCCCTAGCCTCCCAAGTACTGTAATTTCAGGCAAAGGCCACCATTCTGTCCCTGGAATCCTTTGCAATATACTTAAATATCTTTTAGAACAAGGGGCCTACAAAGAGAAAGATTGATAGATTTAGTCAATAAAAATATAACTATCGCCGGGCGGTGGTGGCGCATGCCTATAATCCCAGCCCTTGGGAGGCAGAGGCAGGTGGATTTCTGAGTTTGAGGCCAGCCTGGTCTACA
>NW_022196905.1:109237892-109247931 GCF_008632895.1 Mastomys coucha
CTGGTCTACAAAGTGAGTTCCAGGACAGCCAGGGCTACACAGAGAAACCCTGTCTCAGAAAAAACAAACAAACAAAAATATATATATGTGTGTGTGTGTGTGTGTGTGTGTATACACACACACATATATATATATATATACATATACACACACACACACATATATATATAAAACTATCAACTATCTTTTTTTTAAATTTAAAATATGTCAACAATATTCAGTGAGAAGTTAACAAATGTGAGACACCCAACAGCAACTCTCTAGAGGGATCGTAAGCTTTTATAGACTGATACCAATCAATTGTCTAATTCATAGAAAAAAAAGCATTAACTGTGACTCTTTTACATAACTAATCCTTCCTTAAGCTTGGATGGTTTTAAAGTGTATCATTCAGTTAATCTGATTTGTCCCTTTCTCCTAAAGACTCTATTTTACTTCCTTTAGTTTCCTAGTGTAAGAACCTAAGAACTTAAAAGAAGCCATTTTTGTATATGGTTGAAGTGGGATGGGTACAGAATAGACTTGGGAGGTTTCAAAGTATGTATGCACACGGGAAGCCAACCAACAGGGTTGGGATAAGAACCACACCCAGCATCCTTCAAATTTGCCCGCTACCATTTATAAAAGTGGAAGTTTGGCCATAAGGGAGCCTATGGGTATGGTGGGATTAATTTTATACTTTCTAAATTTGATTTCTGTGAGACAGTGATTCCCAGTGTTTGTTTCTTTTATGGATGGCATTTGGTGGGTAGGCTTTCCAAAGGTGTTGGCAGTAGTGGTGAGGCACTGACCAGCTGGGAGCCACAGTGGTCCAAGCCATGGCCTCTAAAGTGGCCTCCAGCAGCCTACCCGACACCACCCTCCCTGACTCCCATTTCCTTGCTGTAAAGTGGGGCCTCACTTCCAACATGACATTGAACTTTCCAGCTCATGGCTAGTGACTGTGGTTTAGGTGCTGGGTGAGGGATGTTGGGGAGCTGCCTGCTTCTGACAAGGACTTGACTTCCAGAAGCAGCAGGACATCAGCGCAGGGACCCCTAGGTGTTGGAGGCCATGCCTCCAAGGCTCCCCACACTCGTTGCCCTGTGGTTTTACAGTGCATACTGGGCTTGACCCATGGGAAGATTAAGTGTCCTTGGCTTCTCCTGTTGCCTTGGGCTCCTAGCATGAGCTTTGGTTTAGAGAAATGTCCTTTCTACTTTTAAGAAGCCTGGAAACTACTGCTTCAAGGCATTTAGCCACAAACGTGGGTCTCAGTGACACAGTCAAGTTCAGTGCCACTTTCAAGATGCCCTGGGAGCTTGTCCTGGGTGTCCCACCCCTTTTGGTGCTGTCCACGATTACCTCTGTTACTGGTAAGGACCACATGATAATTCTGCCATGAGGAGCGCCCAGGTAGCGATTTCAGAATGCTCAGGGGCAGGAGGCTTCCAGGCTCAGACCATTTCTGTGTTTTGAAAGGATTTTTTTAAAAAAGGATTTGATTCAATCTGGCACCTAAACCCCTCCCTAAGTCTGTTTTAGAGGGGAGTTGGTGGGCAAGCATATGACACAGCTTTAATTATGAATCAATCTGTCAGCTATAAGATTAAAAATAAATAATATGCAAATAGCTGCCTTCGGGAAAGTAGGCATTAAAATAGTCTGTCAGTCCCAAGCCTTTCCTGCTGCTGCTGGTTGCTTGACTGGCTCCTCACCCCTAACCCACCCTTGGTCCTCTTCCCTTGCACGCTTTTGCTCTTTGTCTCCTGGTTGGGTGTGAGGGGTCAGCATGTGGCTCTGTGATGGCGAGGTTCACAAGGTTTTGCTGTGTTTTGTTTTTGATGCAGAGTAGGTAGTTTTATATTCTTTTTCTTTCTTTGAATTGCACCAAGATCTCTTGTCTGTAAACCAGCCTACAGGAAAACCTGGCTGGCCCCCGTGTGAGGAAGCTGCCCCACCGTGTCTTTTTTTTTCTTTTACTGTGAAGATAGAACTAGGCTTCCCGTCTCTCTTTTCTTTAGCCCTCTGTTCTTGGGGCCTAACAGTTAATGAATTCATAACTAAGTGTGTCAGTAAACAGGCCATCTGCCTTCAGTGTGGAAAGAATTTACTCACAGTCACAAAGATGACCTAAGGATTTCTGCAAGTTACCTGGTCCAAAAGCAAGAAGGGCACCAGACATATTGACACATGCCAGTAGTCCCAGCCCGAGGAGGCTGAAGCAGGAGGATGTTGAGTTTGAGGCCAGTCTGCTCTATATGCCTCAGAAAAATAGAAATCAGAGGAGGGTTGAGTAGTTGTAATATCCCTGTCATCTCTGTTCCAGAGGGCAGCATCCTGTAGACATAAGACAATGGAGTCTTGAGTTTCAGGGCTGGGCTCAAGTTTTGTCACATTACCACAGTCTCACCTCGCCACTTGAAAGGGGCAGAAGCCAACATGTTCTGACTTTTAAGGAGATGGCACAATCCAATGAGTTGAAATGCTTTAAATTCCTCCATGGCAACAGACATGAAACATAGCACACGCTCTCTCTCTCTCTCTCTCTCTCTCTCTCTCTCTTTCACATACACACACATACACACACACACACACACGCAGCACACATATTCTCACACATGCATACATGTAGGACACATGCTCTCATATGCTTTCCCATGCATGCACACAGCACACATGCTCTCACACCCATGAATACATGCAGCACACATGCTATTACACACATGAACACATGTAACACATGTTCACACACATGCATGAACATAGCACATATACTCTCACACACATGAACACATTTACAGTCAACAACACATGCTCTCATACACATGAACACATGCTATTACACACACGAACACATGCAACACACATGCTCACACACATGCATGCACACAGCACACATGCTCTCACACACATGAACACATGCAGCACAATGCTCTCACATGTATGCACACAGCACACATGCTCTCATGCACATGAACACATGCAGCACACAAGCTCTCACACACATTACCCTCATCTAGTCAAATGAGGAAAATGAGACAGTGACAAATATAGAAGTAGAGATCAGATGCTGGAATAATGCTGAGACAGGTCCTCCAAAGACCCAATAACACGGGGAACAGAGGGACTCTTCCTCCTCCAACAGACCTGCCTCAAAGATGGAAGACCTGGACCTTGTCACCTCATTAGTTTTTCTCAGGTATCTTCTTTAGCTTTTTATAGTCTTACTTTGAGCAAAAGAGAAGAGATGACAGAAATGGGCTCATAATAAACTTTTTTTTCCTGTGAATCAAAGAAAGGAAGTTGGTACCCAAAAGCTTAAATATAACCTTGAATGGCAAGGAAATTATACATTCTCTGTGAATAGATGTTCTGCAGTTAATCTGTTCCTTAAGAGACTTTCAGAGTGGAACAGCATTTTGGTCACTAGTTTATATCCCTGTATCTCTCATGCCACAGGACCTGAACAGATACAAGGTAGTTAAAAGTAAAAGACAAAGAATATAGGATATTTCCATGTCAGAGATGGAGAAGCCCAGCCAAGTTCAAACGCACTTGGAGTTCTGGAGTCTGATAAGCCTGCTTGTTTGCCCCATTCTGCTATTTCCCCTCAGGGAAGGGGCAGAAAGAAGCAGATGGTTAGGTGGGACATTTACAGCATAGGCAAAGGACTAAGTGGCCGGGCTATGTGTGTAGGATGAAGACGGGCTGGGTGCCTGCAATTGTCTATCTTGACTTAGCCATGGCACTGGAAGGTGACAGATGCAGGAACTATTTGAGGCAAACTATAAGGATGTGTGTGTGTGTGTGTGTGTGTGTGTGTGTGTGTGTGTGTGTGTGTGTAGCACAGCACATGATTCTTGTTCCAGGTTTCTGGAGAAGCTTTTTGTCCAAGATCCTGACCAGAGGCTTCATTGACCACTCATACCTCATAGTGTGTTCTAAGAGCACAGAGGCCTCAGCATGGGTGTCCATGTTCCAAACAGGTTTACTGGGCCATTTCTTACCCCAAGAAGCTAGCAGCTCGGGTTTGTCAAAGAAATGTCCTTAATTTACTGCTCTTTAATTCTCTGTACCCACTCAGGAAGACTTGCGTGTGTGTGTGTGTGTGTGTGTGTGTTTAAACTGATCGATAGGTTGGAATAAAGAATTAGGCACGAAGTCAATGCTGATGGATCATGAGCTATGTCTGTTGTAGGTGTGGAAACAGTTAATAATTGTAGACTTATAGATGTTTCCTTTTAATTTACTTCTTTTTTGTTGCATAAAATTTAATTTATGGCCCATGTGCCTTATTCTAGCTATTACGAGAAAATTACCCTTAAACTTCTAAAGTATTTTATATAAATGTTCTCTCTAGCACTGATCCTTAAGCTTCAGCAAAGAGAATAGGCCAGCTAAATACACTGAAATTGAAGTCATTCTGCCATTGAACAGGGAAATAATTTAGTAAAACCAGATTAAATCTCTCTCAATAAAATGACAATTTCATATACTTGGAGAACTCACTGTGTAGAAGAATCCATTAAAGCCGCATCGTGATGAGGTATTGTATCCTCAGAATTACCCAAGCTCCCCTTAAGATTTCTTCCCCCTTTTTGTTACACAGAATTAAATTCACAGCCTGGGATTTTATTCAAATAACCCTTAGTATCTTTCATTGTGATTCTTCTCTGATAAAACTTTATTTTGCTTGCTAAAGCTGTGGCAGTGGCAGTGGTGGTGTCCTGTGGGTGGTGTCAGGGTTGGTCTCAGTTTAATTAGATGATGTCGATGATACCAGTTGGTCCCCCTCTCCTTGACCTGGGCTCCCCTCTGTGCATAACTCTTCCTGCTATTAACTGGATCTCACTTGAGCTTGGCCCATCCATTTAGTACTTGGTTGATTGGGTCTTGCCATATTTTCTAGATAGACCTCAAGGTAGAGAGAAGAGACATTCCCCCTGCCCCTGTGTATGTTTTTTTTTTTTTAAAGATTTATTTTATTTATTTTATGTGTATGAGTACACTGTAGCTTACAGATGGCCATGTGTGTGGCTATTGGGAATTGAACTCAGGACCTCTGCTGGCCCTGCTCGCTCCACCTTAATTCACTGTAGCTGTCTTCAGACGCACCAGAAGAGGGCGTCAGATCTCATTACGGGTGGTTGTGAGCCACCATGTCCATGTGGTTGCTGGGATCCGAACTCAGGACCTTCGGAAGAGTAGTCGGTGCTCTTAACCACTGAGCCATCTCGCCAGCCCCCCTGTGTATGTTTTAACTAATGAGTTAGCTAGGGAGCTTAGGTTTGGCATCAGGTCAGATAGCTGCATGCTGGTTCCTGTTATCATGAAATGTGACCCATCACACTGCAGCTTTCCAAACCACTAGTTCAAAACGCATGTCCTTGCTGACAGTGAGCTTTCCTGATACATATCCCCCCTTTCTTCCTCCTTCCACCCCACCCCATAGGTCATCACCGACCTGGAGGAGCAGCTGAACCAGCTCACCGAGGACAACGCAGAGCTCAACAACCAAAACTTCTACCTGTCCAAACAACTCGATGAGGCTTCTGGGGCCAATGATGAGATTGTGCAGCTGCGGAGTGAGGTGGACCATCTCCGCAGAGAGATCACCGAGCGGGAGATGCAGCTCACCAGCCAGAAGCAAGTAAGAGGGCAGCCTGGGCCCTGGGGTCTCTGGGGGACCCCTAGGATTTAGAAGGGTCTAGGGGAGGGGGTGTGTTCTATCTGGGGTGGAAGGGCAAGACCAGGCTGGCTCCTATAAACAGGTTCCTTGTCAGTTCCAGTTCATAGCCAAGGGTTAAATTTTCAAAAATGGCTTTTGAAAGTAGGTACTGGGGCTAGAGGTGACTGAGAAGTTAAGAGCTCTTACTGGCCGGGCGGTGGTGGCACACGCCTTTAATCCCAGCACTTGGGAGGCAGAGGCAGGCAGATTTCTGAGTTTGAGGTCAGCCTGGTCTACAGAGTGAGTCCCAAGATAGCCAGGGCTATACAGAGAAACCCTGTCTCAAAAAACAAAAACAAAAAAAAAACAAACAAACAAAAAAAAGAGTTCTTACTGCTTTTCCAGAGGGTGTGAATTCAGTTCCCAGCCACCCTCATTGGGTAGTTCACAAACCTCCAATTCCAAGGGATTCAACAGCATCTCCCAGCATCCACAGACACATAAAAAGAAGAACTCTTTAAAGCAGATACAATTGGTTTTTAAAGCCAGGGTTTCACTGTGTAACCCTACCTAGCTGTAACTCACAATGAACCCTTGACCTTCTCCTCAGTGCTGGGATTTTGGATGTGTGCCCCCCACCTCCCTACCCTGAGATTGGCTTTGGGTTGTACCTCTCAGATGGTAGAACAGGTGGCCATCAGTCCACTGTCCCTATCTGGTCCCCATGGGATATGGGAGAGAAAAACCAATTGTCTCTGGGTCTGCTGTTAGGAATTTATTCTTTTCTGAAGCTTGTCTGACAAAAGTAACCTCTAGGAATCCCCATTTGACACAAGGCACAACTCAGTGCTACTGATTTGCAGACGATGGAGGCCCTGAAGACCACGTGCACCATGCTGGAGGAGCAGGTTATGGACCTGGAGGCCCTGAACGACGAGCTACTGGAGAAGGAGCGTCAGTGGGAGGCCTGGAGAAGCGTCCTCGGGGACGAGAAGTCCCAGTTTGAGTGTCGAGTTCGAGAGCTACAGAGGATGCTGGACACAGAGAAACAGAGCAGGTGAGAGCTTCCCTTTTGTAGAAGACCAGCGCCAGGTGACCACCCCTGGGTCCCCCTGAGAGCCTCAAACCGGACACACATCTGTCCTGGGCTTCCTGAGGCTAAGCCGTCTTCTAGGATGCAGGACTTTCAGGGTGATAACCAGGAGAGCCTTAGGTGACCCAGGGAGGGGTGGACATCCTGGCTGTAGACCTGACAAGTGTCACTTGAGTCCTGTGGCAGCAGCTACTGGCATGCTTTTATTCTGTACAGAGTCTCCAGAAATCAAGGCAAATATAGAAACAGTGCTTTCCTGTAGCAATTGCCTTACCAAGATTCCTAGCCCAACCATGTCACCATGCGTTCCCCACCCTTTGAGTCCTGCTCATGGGGACCCTCTCCTTTTCCTTCTGTTCCTGAGGCCTAGTGCCTCCAGTTACCTGGGGATCCCTTGTGGTCTGTGTATAGTAGGGTGCTCTGTTTTGTAGCACAGGGGCACATCTTGCCTGGTTTCTTCTCACTAGATATCAGTAGCAACGTATTTCTCAAGCTGTGACATTCATAAACAATCCCAGAAGGCACCCAGTATCCCCTGGGGTGAGCCTGGGCTGGCACCCACTCCTTCCTCCTCTCTCCCGCCCCATCCCTGTCTTTTCCCTTTTAAATGGTAGTTTTCTGAATACTCCTGCCCAGTGTTCAGTTCTCCCCTGCTGGGCCCATCCCAGCTCAGGGAGCTCTGCTCGTGTCAAACATGCCATCTAACTGAAGAGGCTTTAACGCCCAGTTTGTAGACCATGACAGCACACAGCTTTATTCTAACCATGTTATGTAAGGATGACAAGAATGTATCGTGAACCCCGAGGGTCCTATCTCACATGGTTGAGCATTAGCCCAGTGACTTCATGTCTCTTCCTGTATGGTGCTTATCCTTCATTTCTGCCGATGCCTCTGTGGGTCTCCTGTTAGCAGGGTCACTTTATCCCCACGGCGACTCTGTGGATGTAGGATGTGCAATAAAATAGGCTGCCTGAACAGTCTGATTCTTAGTTGAAATAGAAAAGATCAGGAGCAAATGATGAGAACTCTCAGACTGCAAAAGAATCCAGGAGCAACAGGTGCTTTGTGGCGTATTAGGGTATGTGCTGCAAAGAACTGCAGTTTTAAAAGCCTAACTAGGCTTCCTTCCAAACTGTTGGTTCCCAGGAAGTGCTAGCCACTCCCCCACAGACCCCTCCTACCCCGCCCTCAAGCTCAGCAGTCCTTCCGTCTGTCAGGCTCAAGGGAGAAGTTCTATCTCGGCACCCCCACCCTCACCCCCACCCCCATCCTTACCAGATTCTTGTTTGATACTATGTAGCTGGACAAAATATACTTTTAAAATCATTGTCCTCATCCTCAAGAAGCTGAGACTCGCCTTTCTGTGTCTTCTGGTATCTATGGCGAGAAGTGGATTTGTGCTCCAGGGAGGCGTGGCCTCTGGGAGGCAGAGCTGGGGCAGGTTTAGAGGCCCATGAGGGTACATCCAGGAAGGCGAAGAGTTTGTGAAGTAGAACATCACCACACAGGAGTGAAAGTGCAGAGGCAAGAAAGTGCAGGACTCAAATGTGGGAAGAGAAATATGATTTTCCCCCTTTTATATTTGAATTTCTGTGTTCTTTTGTCAGGTTCAACCTTTTATAAGAACTCAGAACCCTTAGGCCTTTCTTGTGGTCAGTGGGGAGAAGACACTAGAACTCGAAGCAGTCTCTCATGGTTCTCATCACGCTCTGGTTCCTTAGCGGTAGTGTGGTAGGGGGTCACTCCACGTTCTCTGTCCCACAGGGAATCTGGGATGCTCTAGACCCATTCCCATTCAGTACGGTTGCTTTTGAGAATGGCCTTTTCCTCTTCAGCCTTTCCAGTCAGTCCCCACAGGAACTTTACTGCCTCAGGGCAATTTTAACCCAAGTCTGAAGTGGGTCACATTTTTGCTCTGTAAGCTGTCAGGAAAGAAGGCAGCATTTAAAAGTAGAGTCCACGGTTGGGATTGCGTCCAATCTGCAGCCGGTTAAGAAACGGACCAGCCTCCTCCCTCCAGGTCAGTGTGGCCTGGGGCTCCTGACAGCAGGCCTGTGCTTCTCTGGCAGGGCTAGAGCGGATCAGCGGATCACCGAGTCTCGCCAGGTGGTGGAGTTGGCGGTGAAGGAACACAAGGCTGAAATTCTTGCTCTGCAGCAGGCTCTCAAAGAGCAGAAACTCAAAGCTGAGAGCCTGTCGGACAAGGTCAGCGCACATTCCCTTCTGCTATGTAGGAAAATGGCTTCATTTCCTCCTTTAAAGGCAGAGTAACACGAATTCAGACACGACCCATGGTAAACATTTTTCAAAAGCATCCCTTTGCTCGCTCTAAAAACGTCAGATATGACTTACCGTGGGCATTGTTGGTTGGCAGTGGCATAGCTGGGTGAGCTAGTATTGGAGTTATCTTGGTTGGATGGTGAGTTTTCAAAAGCTACTGATCTGGGCCCCCAAAGTCCAATACTGGGTACACAACACTATTTTATTCCTAGAGGGCTTTATAAGCCTCATGTTTTCAGAAAACATGGTGACAGTAACTGTCTCTTTCAGTGTGACTGTAGGTAGCCATGTTCATGGTGAGTCTGGCCTAGTCCATTTCCTGCCCCTATAACCAAGTACTTGAGACAAAGTAATTTATAAAGAAGATTATTTGGCTAATAACTCTAGAAGCTGAAGAAGTCCCAGGTCATGCTACTAGCATCTGTTGAGAACTCTCTTACTGTGTCATAATGGTGGCTGATACTGTGTTTAGGAAGCTGCTAATGCCTCTGTAGGGGGCTTCACTCTTACAGCCTCACGTAATACTAATGTCACTCACCTGTGAGTTAGATTAAGTGTCTAATACAAGAATTGGTGGTGGTGGGTGGATTCATTCCACAGTTGGGAGGGTCTAACTATTCACGCCTGCCCTTAGTGTCTCATGTTAGGAACACTTGTGTTCTGTCTGTGTCCCATGCCCTGCAGTGCATCTACACGGATGTGTCACCGTTTGGTGGTTTTGTCTAATAAACTTGGAAGAAAATGTAGAACAAGCACTTGAGGGTGACAGACAGCAACCGATGTCAAGAAACATTATGCACACACATTCCTTCTCCTACGTGTACACATAGACAAGCGACCTGAATGCTGCACCTTTAAATAATACAGATTTCATGTTCATAAAAGTTTTTTTACTGAGGAATGTTGTGGAAAATAACAAAAGTACAGGAAACTCAAAAGAAGAGCCAGTAGCCATTACCTTGAGTGGTGCTGGACTTATTTACAGCCTCTGTTTGCTCATTCTTGTACACACACAC
>NW_022196905.1:109248025-109254656 GCF_008632895.1 Mastomys coucha
GCACACGCACACACACACACACACACACACACACGCGCGCGCGCACATGCATGATGTACACACAAGTACACACACTTTTCAAAATAATTTAGGCCTTTACTATTTATGTGGTGTTCCATCTTTTTTAAAACATCATGTAACTGGAGGCTTTTCCTGACTTATTAAAATTTTTTTTTGAACATATAATTCTGAAAAAAACAAAATTGCAGCCAGGCACCTAATTTAAGAATTGCCTTTGTACAGGAAATTTGGGCTTCCTCCAATCTTTTTTCACATATGAATAACGCCCAGTGAACATAAATCTTTATGGACATCTGTGATTATTTTCTTACCGGAAGTGCATAGAAACAGAACCACTGGACCCAAGGCTATAGCTTGCTGCTCAAGGATAGTTCTGACTCATGAGTCTAGCTGGCTATGGTTTTTAATAACTTGAATAGTTTTTTAATAACCTGAGGAAAGTACATTTATTGTCTGGAGATAAATGAACCCTTCTGGGTTTAATACTCCTTTTCTAGTTGGATGTTTATGTAGTATTTAGTAGCCACCTTCTGTCTGTCCAGATGTTCCAGTTCCGTTTTATCTTACCTGACACCATTTTCTCTTACACGAACCTTTCTTCTAACATGAGGCCTTCATCTTTGGTGGCTGACTTCATGGTAGCCGATGCACCTCATGGTAACCACTCTCTCTGTCTTTCTAGCCCAGATAGAAGATCCTTGGGATGAGTTGGCCATCTCCCCATCCAAGTAGTGATAAGATGTAATAAGCCCTAAGAATAGGATTATTTCATTAAATTCAGGCAAAGTTTGACAGGTGAACAGAGCAAGCACATTCTTAAGGCGTGTTCCGGCCATACAGGCTTTTCCCAGCTTCACATCTGTCACATGGACCTTTTGTTTTCCCTCCAAATGAAAACTTGTGACTTTTAGACCTTGGTTATCTTTACGTGCGAAGGTTTGGGGACATCTCGAAAAAGTCTGCAGTCTCTTAACATACCCAAATGTATGTCATGGCCAATTTTTCCAAATGCGCAGCTCAACGACCTGGAGAAGAAGCATGCCATGCTTGAGATGAACGCACGGAGCTTACAGCAGAAACTGGAGACAGAGCGGGAGCTCAAGCAGAGGCTTCTAGAGGAGGTGAGTGTGCGTGCATGTGTTACATATGTGTGTGTGTGTGTGTGCTACGTAAGTATGTGTGCACACATGTGTATGTGTGCACGTACATGTGTGTTGCATACGTGTTGGGGGTGCTGTGTGCCCATGTATTTACACATACAGAGGCAGAGGAGCATGTTGGTGACTTGTCTATTGCTGTCCACTTTGTTGCCATGAGGTGCAGCCTCTCATTGAAATGGAAGCTTGGCATTTTGACTAGACTAGTGAGCTCAAGAAATCCAGGTGCCTCTGTCCCCACCCTGGGGTTACAGGCATCCATAGCCACACCCAGCATTTTGGGCAGATGGTGGGAATTCCAGCTCTTTTTTTTTTTTTTTTTTTTTGAGACAGGGTTTCTCTGTGTAGCCCTGGCTGTCCTGGAACTCACTCTGTAGACCAGGCTGGCCTCTAACTCAGAAATCCACCTGCCTCTGCCTCCCAAGTGCTGGGATTAAAGGCATCGCCACCACCGCCAGGCTCAGGTGCTCCTTCTTACATAGGAAGTATTTTTTACCCACTGAGATATCCTTCTCCCTACCCCCCACCCCTTTGCTCCCCATCTGATTTTGAAAGAGGAAATTTGTTATCTTATATTCAGATGATTGGAACCAAATTAGACATTTTAGAACTACAATTTTTGAGGTAGAATAAGAGGAGCGTATAATACTTTCTAAAGCTTGGCACATTAAGAGTGTCTCTCAGAGGCTAGAGCATCTCTGTTACTTGTGTCTTCTATGTGACACTTCATTGAGACTGACGTTCATCGTGGTAAGTGTATGCCCAACAGAGGTTCATTGAGCAATGGCTGAGTGAGTATTGAGTTGAATTGTCTTTAGAGTCAATAGCCTGAGCATGTTAAGTTCCGTGTTGGTAGAAGACCCACACTGATTAGCTTCCTACACAGGGTAAAAGCATGACCAGATTTTAAGTACCAAATTTCACAAGGGCTCTTTTGTTTATGACTTTTCTCCTCAGAACTGAACATTGCCATGTAAATTGGTGATGACCTCCTTCCACCAACCAAAGTCTCCTGCCCAGAGTCACAGATTCTGCTTTCTCACTCAGCTTGATCTCCAGGGCAACTGTACTTCCTGTTGATATCCAGTAAAAAGCTGGGCCTGAGAAGGGCGCCGGCTAGACCCCAGTGAGCCCCACAGTTCAATTAGCAAAATCCCAGGATAATCACGAGGGCAGAGCTCCCTGGGTGCTCTGCTGGTGGCTGAGGGAAGTAGGGACAAGATGGCAGGTCTTACGCACTGCTTACAGACAGGTGTCTTATAAAACCCCAGCTGGGCACTTGGGGAAGTTCTGGAGGTGGGTGGTGGTGTTGGGTGTGCAGTAATGTGAACTTCCTTAATGCAGCCAAGCATACGTCTACACATCTATGGCTAAAATGGGGGCTGGGACGATGGCACAACTGGTGATGAGCTTGCTGTATGAGCATGGGGTCTGCCTAGGTTGGGAGCCACGACAGTTCAGTGGCTTGTCTGTGACCCCAGTGCTGTGGAGGGAGGCAGAGACCATAGGGTCCTGGCAAGCTGCTAGCTCAGCTGAAACAGTAACCTTCTGGTCATGGTGGAAGGAGAAAACCAATTTCCCCTACACACAGAGGAGGGAAATAACTAAAATGGTCTAGTGTGCAAGAGTCAGTTTGATCTTAGCATCATTAAAAAAAAAAGTGAAAAAGAAAAAGAAGCATTAAAGGGATTAATTTTATGTTGTATGTTTTGTCACCAAAAATTAAAAATCAATTTTATATATGTAAACACAAATGAATGGAATTCTTCAGATATAATGAAATTCCACTGTATTATAGGTTGACTATTCCTTACTAAAATATTTGGAGTTAAAAAAGTATTTTGGATCTTTGAAATACTGGCATTTCAAAGATCTCTTGGAGATGGGGGCCTAAGTATAAACATGAGATTCCCTTACAGCACACGCGGTGCATACACATAGAGTTGCAGTGATGTTAGACTGTTTCTGCATGCAATTCTGGGGCTTGAACCCAGGGTCTGATGCATGCTTAGCAAGCACTATATCCCCGGGCTGTGCCCTAAGTCTTTGTTTCGTGTTTTTAAGGCCCACATTTTGACCGTGCCTATCACATGGGATCAGTTGTGGCATTTTCTTCTCAAGAAGTTTTGTGTTTGGGAGGGTTTATAATTTGGGGATTTGGTATCGGGAGTGCTTAACCTGTAATAGAATCCGTTAATCTACTAGGTGGTCTTTTCTCTGGGATGAATAGGCAATGTTCCTCCATTAGGCACACGCTGGAAACAGAAACAGGACAGACATAATCGAGGATCCCGAGTGTCCTATTTCCCATCTGCAAAGGGCAGGCTGGCCCTGACAGCTCCATGCTTGGTCCAAGGTTACATAGTGACTCAGTGGCAAAGCCAGGAATAGCATGCTGAAACCTGACTCAGCCCCACCTTCTCACTTGGGCCGAGAACATTCTGGGTAGAAGTTTGAATAGACATCTGGCCAACATTGATCTGAATTTGAGCTCACACATCATCAAAAACCTTTATAAGGCAAAGAAAAAAAAGTAAGCCTTACCAGCCAGAACGTGTTGGTATCCTGGGTTGTGGTATGTGCTTCATAAATTTGGCCACAATCAAAGGGTTGTCCTCAAGGGACAGAGACTTTGAATCTTCAGTGTCACTCAGCGCAAATCTCCCTCATGACTAACTTCCCCTGGTAGATTTTACAATGGTTCATTCTCCTACATCAGGCTTTTGGGAGTCCCGCTGGAGATGAGTGTCCATTCGACCAACACAGGGAGGAATGTCCCCTCCCTAGCTCGCCACACAGGCAGGCTCTGTGGCACTCTCCCAGGATAGCTGCAGGGAACATGTACATCACTTCCTCGTTTCTAGCAACCCTTAATTCCTAGAAAATCCTTTCTTAGTTTGAAAAACATACAGCTGCCAAGTACTTTGAAGCTAGTATAGCATCAGGAATTAATATTAATAGTCAAATTTGCTTTTATTTTTATTTATGTATATGTGCCTGTTCATATGTGTGTGGGTGCCTATGGGAGCCAGAGAGGACATTGAGTTCTCCTGAACCTGGAGTTATAAATAGTGGTGAGTGACCTCACATGGATGCTGGGAACAGAACTTGAGTCCTCTGCAAGAGCATCAAGGACTCACCACTGAGCTGTCTCTCCAGCCCCACGCTATGTATGAGAATGCGGCTTTCCTGGCTGAGGTTTTATTTATTTATTTATTTATTTATTTATTTATTTATTTATTTATTTATTTATTTTGGTTTTCCGAGACAGGGTTTCTCTGTGTAGCCCTGGCTGTCCTGGAACTCACTCTGTAGACCAGGCTGGCCTTGAACTCAGAAATCCATTGCCCCTACCTCCCAAGTGCCGGGATTAAAGGTGTGCACCACCACTGCCTGACAAACAGGCAGCATCTTTCTAAACTGGTTCTTAACTTTTTCTTCTTTTTTGTATTTTAAATAGGACTTTGGTTTGTTTTAGAGTTCTAAGCTATGCACCTCAGGAGTGACTTTGCTCAGTGTTGGGTCAGCTACATGACTGAGACAACCTGCAGAAGGAAGTGTTTATTTTCACTCAGAGCTTCAGAGGAACCATCCATCTTTGTGGGGAGGGTTTGGAGGAGTAGAGTGGTGCACACCATGGCAGCCAGGAAGTGGAGAGCAGGAGACAGGGCAGGTTCAGGGCAAGACACAATCAATCCCCAAGGATGGCTGTCTTGCAAGCAGGCCATGCCTCCTGTCACTTAGCCCCTTCTCAGGCTACCAATGTCATACTGTAACTCCATCGATGGCCCACCAGGCCAGAGTACTAAGATCTAACTTCCTGGGAACTCAGCTCAAAGACACCCAGACACTTAGTGACCTTCTCCTCATGAAGCTAAGCATTAAGTTTAGCCATCTCCAGTGCTAAGTGTAGCTGGGCTGGTAAGAAAGGCAGACGGGGAAGGAGAAGAGAACTGAGTTGGAAGGAGCGAAGGAAGAAGGACTAAGATTACCAACATCTACGTGAGCACCTACTGTGTGTGACAGATACCAGGGGAGGCAGGGTATTACACCCACTCGGGAAGGAGAGAGCCTGGGCAAAGCAACATGCCTGTGATTAAGTCAGGATCTAAGCCAGGATCTAGACAATCCCAGGGTCCAGGTTCTACTTAGCATAGCTCCATGCGTCTGCAGTTGTTACCATAGAAATGGGGAGCAAGACATAGGCAGAAAACAGGGAAGTAAGAGGGCCAGGGCCGGCCCACTCTGAGGCCACTGTGCCTCTCACTCTGTGGGGTTGGGGACTGGGATGTCAGCTTGGAGTATTTGAAAGCACGCATGATGATACTTATTTTGCTTTCTCAACTTGCTTTCCCTCAGTCTGCAGAGTCTAGCTCGCCAGGGAAGACGTTCTGTGGGCTGCAGTAGCTGTGGTTACAAGATAACCTGAGGGTCCATGAAATCAAGCAGGGTCTCCCGAATGGAACGCATTTAGACAGGGGCTGCTTGACTTATGTTTTAATTAGATTTTTTTTCAACACAAACTCTCTCCAATGAAACTGAATTTTTTGCGGGGCTTGACCAGCCTCCTTTGTCCCTACACAGTAGAAGTATATCCTCAGCCAGGCAGTGGTGGCGCATGCCTTTAATCCCAGCACTTGGGAGGCATAGGCAGGCGGATTTCCGAGTTTGAGGCCAGCCTGGTCTACAGAGTGAGTTCCAGGACAGCCGGGGCTACAGAGAGAAATCCTGTCTCGAAAAACCGAAAAAAAAAAAAAAAAAAAAAAAAAAAAAAAAAAAAAAAAAAAGAAGTATATCCTCTAATTGTGGCTATTTATATACACAGGGCTAATCCTCGAGTTAGGGCTGATGTGACTTTGTGCACACCACACAGCCTGTACACTGGCTTTTCTGATCACCTATTGAGGTTCTAGGCACCCCCCCAAGTGGGACAAATGGAACTGATTCTCACTGCTTTGCTATCAGCTCTGGATTGTGCTCTGAGGTGCCAAAATGGCTGCCTTTGTAATACAGAATGAGCGAGGTCTAGACATCAGCTGTCTTGCAGTATGAAATTACAGAGATATGGCCTCCAGAGGGTCATAGAACCCTCTTTTTCAGCTGTGTCCTCCTATCTTGGAATAGAAAACAACTAGCAATTCTGGAAAGAGTTGCATTCACAAGGGAACTTCTTGTGTCATGCCAGAAGTCAGTTGGGGAATAGGATCCAGGGTGGGAGCGGGCTGTACCATGGGCGATGTCAAGCCTCTTGCCATCCCCTCCATCTCACCAGCAAGCCAAGTTGCAGCAGCAAATGGACCTGCAGAAGAACCACATCTTCAGACTGACTCAAGGGCTGCAGGAGGCGCTGGACCGGGCTGATCTGCTGAAGACAGAAAGGAGTGACCTGGAATATCAGCTGGAAAACATTCAGGTGAGAACAGGCGGGAGGCACTGCCGATATCTGCTGCCTG
>NW_022196905.1:109254666-109272743 GCF_008632895.1 Mastomys coucha
CCTCCTCCTCCTCCCTCCCTGCCTCTTCCCTCCTCCTTGGCCTAGTCCCCCTTCCCCAATACTTCTTTCCAGTTGTTACAGTCCTTTGGTTGTTTGATGCCTGTGTTTCTCTATCATTTAATTGCGAGGGGGGGGGCAACATGACCCCTGGATCCATCTTGCTGGCTTTGTGTTTTGTTCTTCATTTCCTGCTTGACTGTTCATGTTCTTAAAGCACCAAATTCAAACAGCACTTCTGTCCACCTCTGAGGCTGTCCTTGTTCCCATGGATTTTAGGTTCTCTACTCTCATGAGAAGGTGAAAATGGAAGGCACTATTTCTCAACAAACCAAACTCATTGATTTTCTGCAAGCCAAAATGGACCAGCCCGCTAAAAAGAAAAAGGTGAGTTGTGGCGCTCAACAGCTGGAGCAGGTGATCTCGCTCCAACATCCGTGTCTCGGTAGATACCACTGTGATGAGTAACCGCAGAAACAGAAGAAAAACGTACATTTTTGTTTATTCTGGGTTGAGAACTTGGTCTAAGTATAACCAGAGTAGCCTTTATCACAGGCGACCATTGATCAAGACCAACAAATAACTCCTCTGTAAGGGAGTGTTGTTTTCTTATGCACCTAAGAGAAGCTGGGATGGAGCAGGGGATCATCTGCTGAGGGAATAGGCATATTCAGAGGTTGAATATTAGGTATGAAGTCCATGTGTCTAGGACTATCATCTGGATCAGGTCACGTGTGTCTTAGAGTTTTAGCAGGTCACATGCCTGGGACTCTAGGGTATGTGTCACCTACATGGGTCTCCGGGAAGCACTCAGGATTGATCTAATCCAGTGCTTTTGTTTAGCTTTAATCCTTTTCAAGACAGAATTTTGCAATGTAGCTCAGGCTGGACTTAAAACTCATAATGGTTTGGCCTTTGGAGCACTGGGATTGCAGGTGTGCCCTCCCATAGTCCGGTGCTGTTAAATGGCTCACGGACACGGAAAGTTGAAATGGCCTGCTTTAAAACTTGACTAGACAGCTGTCTTCACCAGTGCCCCAGCTCTGTTTTGAACTGTAACAATGGATGAAAACCCGCATGAAAAGCCTGCTGTGACATATGAGGCCTTAGATTCAGTCATATGAGGGGTGGTGGGGATGGGTTAGCTGTGGACCGGGTCATATGAAGGTTCCTATGAGGAGACTGCTTCCATAAGCCCAGTCCACAGGCTGCCCAATGGCTGCCGTTCTCATCCTAGAATGGCCAATCCATCTGAGTGCCAGGAAGGTTTTTCTAAGGGCTTGGCAATTTCCTCCCAAGGGCCTTAGCACACTGTAGCAATGACAGCAGCAGTGTTAAGGAAGGGCTTGACAATTTAGAATAGCCAGAGGAAGGGGCCAGCAGACCGATGCCCTCCGCTGGCCTCTGCGTCCCCTGGTTCGCGTCCGCGCTCAGCGGTGCACGAGTGCTTTGAGGCTGTGTCTCGCTGCGCTGGCCACAGGAGGTTTTCTTCTCATACCATGTTATCATGTATTCTTGCTAAAGCTCATGATATTTAACCTTTTTTTTTTTTTTATTCTGGCAGCGGACTATTGTCTGGTTGTGTCCTTGATGTTAGGATGTTTTGTGTTCATTTTCCTGTTAACTGATTTTTTTTTTTTTTTGTGCGACTTGTGATTCCATTTTTCCTCTTCTGTGTACAGTAACTTTCTGTTGGTATTTTTTTTTTTAGTAAGCCCTTTGTTTTGATATCATCTTAGCATTTGTTTTCAATTTTTGCTTTCTTTTCTTAAAAACAAAAAACAAAAACAAAAGCATAACCCTCCCCGTCCCCCTCCCCCATGTCTTGTCACCAAGCACCATGAGACAAGTTCAAAGGCAAGACGGACCTCAGAGCCATCACCACCTCTCCCAGCTCCATACTCCATCCACCCTGGTTACATTTTTTGAGGGGCAAAGACTCTCAGGAAATGGCTGTCCTGTCTTGGGAATGCTAAAGGACGAGGTGGTGGCAGTTGAAGAATCTTTAACCCTCTTGGTGAAAACCTCCGCACCGCTCTTTTTTTTTTTCAGCTGACTGGAATGGGCTGAGGCTCAGCCTCCCCTCCCCCCTCCCCTTCATATGCCATTTCCCCCAAACACACTTACAGTGAGTATATGCCTGGCCTTGGTGGCTTGCTCCTCCTGAGTCAGCTCTCCTTTAGCCTGGGTCTCCGGTACCAGTGTCTAGGAGTTAGGAGATATCTCTGTTTCCATTGCTAGGGTTTATTTAGTCGACGGAAAGAGGACCCTGCTTTACCCACACAGGTTCCTCTGCAGTACAATGAGCTGAAGCTAGCCCTGGAAAAGGAGAAAGCGCGCTGCGCGGAGCTGGAGGAAGCCCTGCAGAAGACCCGCATCGAACTCCGGTCTGCACGGGAGGAAGGTAGGAGCTCTCGGAAAGCCTTCAAAACTATGGAGCAGGCCGAAGACCATTCCCCATGAGACTGGCCAGGACTAGTTCAGCATCTCTATGGGCCACGGGTTTTCATTCCAGGCGCGTTCCCAGTCTAAAAGTTTTGCAGCCTCCTCTGTGTCGCCGGGTTAGCACAACATCTGCCCTTTTGGTCTTGGGTCCTTAAAAGACAGCCATGGGCAACCTTCTCAGTCTGGTGCACTAGGTGGCTGAGCCAACTGAAAGGCTTTGTAACTGGTGTCTCTGCAGCTGCCCACCGCAAAGCCACGGACCACCCACACCCTTCTACGCCAGCCACTGCGAGGCAGCAGATCGCCATGTCTGCCATTGTGCGGTCGCCCGAGCACCAGCCCAGTGCCATGAGCCTGCTTGCCCCACCATCCAGCCGCAGAAAGGAGTCGTCAACTCCAGAGGGTACACTCTTGTCACTGTCTGTTTTCTACTGTTAAAACATCTGAAACCCGGTAGTTTATAAAGAAAAGAAGTCTGTTTGGCTTAGAAATTCAAGAGTGTGATGCCAGCCAGCGTTTTGCAAGGGTATCTCCCTGCAGAGGGAACCACGTAGCCAGACGACATGGCAGCCCAGGTCATCAATGTTCTTGTAAAACCCCAATGCAGTCAGGGGAAGCCTGTCCCCATGACACCTGTCTAAGGTTACTAAAAGTCTCCTTCCCTGTCTATTACCCAGAGTCAACCATTACCACGGCAGCTCATGTTAATATTCAGTCCCATACCTGAGAAGAATATGTTTCAAGTCAGGCAGTGGTGGCACACGCCTTTAATCCCAGCACTTGGGAGACAGAGGCAGGTGGATTTCTGAGTTTGAGGCCAGCCTGGTCTACAGAGTGAGTTCCAGGACAGCCAGGACTACACAGAGAAACCCTGTCTCAAAAACCAAAAAGAAGGAAAGAGAGAGAGAGAGAGAGAGAAAAGAGAGAGAGAGAGAGAGAGAGAGAGAGAGAGAGAGAGAGAGAGTTTCAAAAACATGAAACAGTCTGGTGGTGCACACCTGTAGCCCCAGTACTCAGGAGGCAATGGCTGGCAGATGGCTGTGAGTTTCAGGCCAGCCAGGGCTACACAGTGAGACCCTGTCTAAAAGCAACCACAGTGAACTTGAGAAAACTAACTAAAAGGTCCACTTTTTAGTGGACCTTTTAAAAATCTCACTGACGCTGTCCTGTACCCTGCAAACTATCTTGTCGTTATTTAAAGTACTTTTGTGAGAATGTATTAGATGTGCTGCCTTCTGGCAAAGAACTCAGCAGCATTCCATGTGTGTGTGTGTATGTGTGTGTGTGTGTGTGTGTCCCCTACCAAACCGGACCCGCCACTCACAGGACTTCCTGTGCTTCTAGATGTGGCTGGTGGATGAATTCTTAGGAAATGAATCAGTGGGTGAAATGTTATGGCCACTTCAAATGTGACCAACTAGCAGCCAGTTGCTATGACCACTGATCGTGTAAAGGGTTTCCTTTGTGGTCTCAAAAGTACTATCTCACACAGAGCCTAAAGGACTTTTGAAAAAGGTGAGGAAGGTGGTTTGAGAAACCTTGGGAAAGCAGTGTAGAGCCGCCATTCAGCCCCTGGCTCACTGCCAGCCTTCTTAGGTTGTAATTTTTGATGACACTGCCTTGTTGCTGTGTTTATGGGACACTTTTGTCAGAATGCTTAATTCTAAAAGCCTTCCAGATGAGAGAGAACCATCCCTGGCCAGGTGTCCACTGACAGGTGTCCACTGACAGGTGTCCACTGACAGGTGTCCTGAAGCAGGTTTCTGGGCACTGTGGTTCCCCATTCCCCTCCGGGTGTGTATCATACTCTCTGGGTATTGCCGTGCATTTGTGTCATGTTATGTCACTGACTCCTTACAATATCCCGAGAGAGAGGAAGAGGGACAGTACGGGGAGTAGACCCTAGCAGAGCTGGGCTTGGCCTACATTCTGAGCTTCCCTCTATGTAAAGATGCCTGCGGATCACTGTTGATGGAGAGCTAGTAAATGGGGTGTAAGAGAGGGAATAGAAATGTAAGAATCAGTTCTCCAGACATAAAAAGTTTTGAAAAAAGGTTATTTGTGGAAAAAAAAAACCGGACATAAAAACATTCTTCAGTCAGTTATTAATTTAGTAACAAATTCTGTAGTTCATAATTGCTACTTTTAAACTGAATTCTGTGAAAAGCATTAGATGTATCTTTCATGACTAAATGTTTACAAATAATTAGGGCTGGGCTAGTGGTGCACACCTTTAGTCCCAGCATTCAGGAGGCAGAGGTGGTGACAGGCAAGTCTCTGTGAGTTCAAGATAGCCTTGTCTAGGACGTAATGAACGAGTTCCACACCAACCAGGACTACAGACTGAGCTTCTGTCTCCAGCAGCAGTAGCCACCAGCTTTCCCTTAAATGTCCATAGACACGTGCGCCACCACAGTCGGCGTCTGCAAGGACTATGCTCTTAAAGTAATCATCAGGTCCCAGAGAGACATCTTACTGACTAAACAGATCTAGGCACACACGCAGCGGCTACGGTGATTTACAGCTCATGTTTTTGACAGTTTGATGAAGGTACAACTCACATGCCCTTGTTCTCAGGGCACTCAAGGTGGTCTGGCTGCCCTCTCTCTGACTGTAGGACACCCTGAAACCAAACAAACCCTGCATCTGTCAGCAGAGAGTCTGCCCCCCACCCCACCTCTGGGGACCACTAATCTACTTTATCTCTCTGAGTCTGCCGTTCTCTGTCTCTCAAATGCATGGGCTCATATTCCACGCAGCCCTCCATGACTGACTTACTTTCCAGAACACAGTGCTCTGTGGGTTCCACCCACACTGTAGCATGCCACTGCCCTGCCGGTTTCATTTCTTTACATGGCTAAATAATATTTCACTGTCTGGGTGGTGCACATTGCCCTTATGCCACAGAGGGTGCTTGAGCTGTCTCTGCTTGTTAGCTGCTGTAAGTTGAGCCATTATGAGCGAAGCTCCGTTTTCATGTGGCTGGTGTTTTCTGTCCTCTTTTTGTTGTTGTTGTTTTGGGGGGATTTTTTTGAGACAGGGTTTCTCTGTGTAGCCTTGGCTGTCCTGGAACTCACTCTGTAGACCAGGCTGGCCTCTGACTCAGAAATCCACCTGCCTCTGCCTCCCAAGAGCTGGGATTAAAGGCGTACGCCACCACTGCCCATCCTTTTCTGTCCTCTTGGGCATGAAGCTATGAGTGGAAATTGCTGGAATAATGTATGCACCGTAGTCTATGTATAGCTTTTTTGAGGAACTGTCCTCCTGGGTCCTAAGGTACCACTTTCCATCCCCCTGGGGAAGTGCGAATGATGCCATTTCTCCGAGTCAGTGTCGACCCTGGTTTTCCATTTCTCAGACTCTAGACATTTTAGTGATACGGCACCTTGCTGTGGTTTTAATTTGCATTTTTCCTAAAGCCTAATGACACCTAGCATCTTTTCGGGTTCTTCAGGCCTGCTTTTCCTCTTTGGGGAAATATCTAGTCAAAGTACTGGCTGGTAAGAACCCCTAATAGACTCTTGGAGCCGAGCCTAGTGGAGACCATCTCTCCTGTCCCTTGAGTTCTCTCTTCACCTCCCACTAACCATTTTTTTCCCTTTAGAATTCAGCCGACGTCTTAAAGAACGTATGCACCACAACATTCCTCACCGGTTTAATGTGGGCCTGAACATGCGAGCCACCAAGTGCGCCGTGTGTCTGGATACTGTGCACTTTGGACGCCAGGCATCCAAATGCCTCGGTAAGAGCCACAGCTGTGTGTCTGCTGGACACCTCCATGTCTCCATCTGGAAGATCTATCAGTTGGAGACAATGTTCTAAACTGTCACCCCCAAAGCTTTTCCCTTCAGTGGGAGAGAGGACACTGTTTTCCCTCATGACCCCCACTCAATGTGCAAAATGTTTCCACCGTTGTTAATTTTCAGCCACTTTGTGTCAGCATGGTCTCTCCCCTGCTGGCTTGACCATCATGAAAATGCAAGCATGCCCTACACACACCTCTGTGGGCAGCATAGCCTGAAGCCAGGAACACTGGGCCAAGGGCAGTGGCCCTCTGTGTCCCTGAGGGGGCCTGGCACCTGGGAAAGCATCCAGATGGCTTGCATGTACAGCTTCACTTGCAGTCCTACTGGGGGTGGAGAAGCTCAGGGCCTGGCTGGAAGCCCGCTGCATGTCTTCAGGTTCACTTGCAGTCCTACTGGGGGTGGAGAAGCTCAGGGCCTGGCTGGAAGCCCATTGCGTGTCTTCAGGTTCTTTGTTGTTCTCCTCTAGAATGTCAAGTGATGTGTCATCCCAAGTGCTCCACCTGCTTGCCCGCCACCTGTGGCCTGCCTGCTGAATATGCCACACACTTCACTGAGGCCTTCTGCCGAGACAAAATGAACTCCCCAGGGCTCCAGAGCAAGGAGCCAGGCAGCAGCTTGCACCTGGAAGGGTGGATGAAAGTGCCCAGGTACCTGCGGGGTAGCCTGTGCTCAGGGGGTGCTGGCGGGAGGGTCACAGGAAAGTGCCTTTGAGGGAGCCCTTCCACTTGCTTCTCCATTTCTGACATTTTTCTCATCCATCTTTCTTTCCCCAGGAATAACAAACGGGGACAGCAAGGCTGGGACAGGAAGTACATTGTCCTGGAGGGGTCAAAAGTCCTCATCTATGACAATGAAGCCAGAGAAGGTAAATTAGTCATTCAGGGGAATGTCATTGCACGTGGCTAACCCAGGCCTTCAAGTGTTGGAGTGAAGGCTTTGTTTTTAGTGTTTTGTTTTATTTGTTTATTAAATAATAATTTTTTTTTGGACTGCCTCACAAGCCTTCTCTGCTTTCCCAATTTTCAAAGTTAAAAGCCAGGTGACTTCTCTAAAGGTTATTGGTGCGATACTCAATCTATAGGTCTCCCCCTTGAAGGACCCGCAGGGTGCTGCCCTGAAGATCCCACCTGCTAACACATCAGAGAGCTTCCGCCTCAGTCAACTAGCCCACAAATCCGCAGCGGCGTCAGAAAGTTGACTGTGCCCTTCATCTGACACACTTTATTTTTTTTTATCTTCCCCCTCTGCCTTGTCTGCACCTCCTTCCGTTCTTTGTCCTCGTGCGGCTCTTTACACGCCTCTGCTCTCCTCTCCTCTCTCTGCCCTCCTCTTCTTTCCTCTCCTCTCCTCTCCTCTCCTCTGCCCTCCTCTCCTCTCCTCTGCCCTCTTCTCCTCTGCCTTCTTCTCCTCTGCTCTCCTCTCCTCTCCCCTCCTCTGCTCTCCTCTCCTCTGCCCTCTTCTCCTCTGCCTTCTTCTCCTCTGCCCTCTTCTCCTCTCCTCTCCTCTGTTCTCCTCTCCTTCCTTCCCCTTCTCTCCTCTCCTCTGCTCTTTTCTCCTCTTCTTTCCTCTCCTCTGTGCCCTTCATCTGACACACTTTTTTTTTATCTCCTCCCCTTGCTTCCCCTTCTCTCCTCTGCTCTCCTCTCCCTTCCCCTTCCTGGTCCCTCTTTACTCTGGCTCCTCCCTTCTCCTCCACTCTGCCCTGCTCTCCTCACCTCTTCCCTCCCTTCCTCTCTGCTCCCTTTCTTTCCCCTCCCCTCCCCTCTTCTCTTATCCTCCTTCTCTCTCTTCTCTTGTTCTTGGTCCTGTTCTTTTGTTTTTCTTTCCAACCTTCCTCTTTGCACCAAGCTGGACAGAGGCCGGTGGAAGAATTTGAGCTGTGCCTTCCAGACGGGGATGTATCTATTCATGGTGCCGTTGGTGCTTCTGAACTTGCAAATACAGCCAAAGCAGGTGAGTGAGAACCAGAAGAGCCCTGCCCAGGAGGTGGGCTGGGTTTGACAGATTGAGAGGAGCAGGATGGGGACATGGCAGTTTGCTTTGCCAAGGAGGACCAACTCTGTCCAGTCCCCATCTTAGCGGGAACTCAAGCTGGATGGCTTGATGGGATTCTGATGCTGTGACATCATCATCACTGTTGGGGGCGGGGTGGGGAGCCTCCACAGCCAACCTTGTGCTCTCTGAAATCTTGTAGATGTCCCATACATCCTGAAGATGGAGTCTCACCCACATACCACCTGCTGGCCTGGGAGAACCCTCTACTTGCTTGCACCCAGCTTTCCTGACAAGCAGCGCTGGGTCACCGCCTTAGAATCTGTCGTCGCAGGTGGGAGAGTTTCTAGGGAAAAGGCAGAAGCCGATGCTGTGAGTATGTGACCATGATGTGGGTTTGGGGCTTCTCTGTAGGGTGCATGACTGTAATGGCGGGGGTTCCCCGCCTGGCAAGGTTTCCCGCTTGCTCCATCTGAGAGCCGATGGCCGATGGCTGATGGCATGCGCAGCGAGAGTCATGACTCGCTTTGTGGTGCAGGGCAGGGGAAGCTGCGTTGTCTACTTGGAGCAGCCTTATGGCAGCCTTGGCATTTATAAGGAAGCCCTCCCCCTGTTTACTCCCTGGGGTCCTCAAGTTAACAAGCACTTTGACTGGAAACCCCAGTGCAGATGCCAGTGTGCCAGTGAGCACCTGCAGTCCGGGAAGCAGTACACAGTCTGTCCAGCTGCCTCTGCAGCATCTGCTTTCCGAAGGCAGGTCTGAAATCCTGCTCGTCCTTAAGATGTTGTAAACATTGCTGTGCCTCTCCATCGGCGCCGCTCCCCAGGTGCAGACAGCGCTCACTGCTCCTTGGTGTTTGCCCCACTGAAGACTGAGCAACACTTTCTAGACCCTTAGCAGTGGGAGCGTTCTTCACTGTGAGCCTTCAGAAGAACTGTGTCCTATTCACACATGAGCCTTTTTCTGAAATGTGTGTTGTGTGTACAATAGGCATGTGACCGTACTTCCTGTGAGCGTCAGCCAGTGTGGGTTGAGGTAAAGAGAACTAGAGGCTTAGCTTGCAGAAGAGGACACCTGGGCTTGTGTTCTTGCTGCAGCTGAGGTGGGGAGGGGCCTTCCTAACAGCTCGTTAACCCTCTGCACCTTTATCTACCATTTCCTGTGGCAGAATAGCATTTGTGCCTATGTCACCCAATTGTGTGTGTCGCACCTGCGCTGCAACTGAAGCTAATTAAGGGCTGCACTGGAGGAGAAATTAACAATGACCTGGGGTTTCAGTCAAAAGAAGTGGCCAGAACCTGGGGTCACAGCAGAACACTTGGCCTAGCTTGTGTGAGGGTGTGGTCCACTGTGTGCCTTTGAGCTTGACTTTAGGTTACTATCCCTCTGGATGGCTTGCTTGGTCATAGATAGTTTTAGCTTACTCTGCCTCATCTTTTCTGTTATCTTTCACATATGGAAAGAAATTACTTGGAAACTCTCTGCTGAAACTGGAAGGCGATGACCGGCTTGACATGAACTGCACCCTGCCCTTCAGCGACCAGGTGGGTCTTGTTGGCAGCGGGCATGGGCTGGCTGCAGTCACACACTGTCAGGATGGGGTGGGTTGGGGGATGGGGTAGCTTTGATGCTGTTGAGCTTGGGGATTCTTGAGGTGTCTGGCTCACGTTCTGTCTCTGGACCTCTGCCCCGGCAGGTGGTGCTGGTGGGCACGGAGGAAGGCCTCTATGCGCTGAATGTCTTGAAAAACTCTTTAACCCACATCCCAGGGATCGGAGCAGTCTTCCAAATTTACATCATCAAGGACCTGGAGAAGCTGCTCATGATAGCAGGTAGGAGGCCTAGCACACACAGCCTCTTGGTTGGCTTTTATGGGCAGCACTTGGAGAGCCAAAAAAAAAAGAGTGTCACACTGGAGCCACACAGAGGCAGCCTCCTGGTGGCAGGTTGGAGCAACAATGTCCCTTTGCTGTGTGTCTCTGCTGGTGACAAGCCTCAGCTGATGAGCCTTTGTCCACATTTGGTTCCCTGTCCATGTCCACTTTACCAGCCTGATGCTCTGAAAGAATCTCATACCATTCTGCCATGTGCAGAATGCTGAATCAGCTCTCATTGCTATAATAAAGTGCCCGAGACCAGGATTCTGATGGAGAAAAGAGGTTTATTTACTCCATAGCCTCAGAGGTTCAGAATCCCAAAGGGCATCATGCTGCCTTGGTGAAAAGTTCTCCTTGGCTGCGTGACCTCATGCGGACAGCATGCAGGAGCATGCTGGGAACCACCAGAAACACCACACCAGAAACACTCGATAGTCAAGGCTTGCTCCTTCATAGAGCCTCTCCTGAGCTCATGGGAGCTGCTCTCTGAGGCCTAAGACCTCCTGTTAGACTCTGCACCTACGTCTTTACCTGTTTAATTTTATGTATATGTGCCCTGCAAGGCCTCACAGACTGATTCAAGTCAAACTTTGCTTTTCTGTTTGAGACAGGCTTTCATGTGGCCCGGGCTGACCCTGGACTCCTGATGCTTCATGTGTAGGAATTCTGGGAATATCCCATCAGGCCCTTTGTTCTAGTTGCCTCGGCTCTAGTGTGGGCTGTGACCTCCCAAGAGCTAGCCTCCTGCACACGAGGCACATGATGTAGTTACTACCAGGTCCTTCCTGTGTTCCTGAATGCTCAGACCCTTCCTCTGGATTCATACTCTCCAACACTTTGCTGCACGTTTTTCCTTTCTGTACACATACATTTACTTACTTTTTAATATTTGAGTTAGTTTAGGGATGAACCCCAACCAAGTCCGTCAGCATGTGAACCTGCAGGCCCTTCTGTCACATGTCTATGGTATGCATCTTCTTTTTAACATCATTACTTGTTGGCAGGACTTTTTTTTGGTGTGTGTGTGGGGGGGGGGGTGGTTTGAGACAGGGTTTCTCTGTGTAGACCTGGCTGTCCTGGAACTCACTCTGCAGAACAGGCTGGCCTCGAACTCAGAAATCCACCTGCCTCTGCCTCCCAAGTGATGGGATTAAAGGCATGCACCACCACTGTCCGGCAGGACTTTATTTGCTTACTTACTTAATTTTTAAAGTAGGTGTCCTGGGCTAGCCTTGGACTTTTTATGTAGCTGAGGATGACCTTGAACTTCTGATCCTCCTGCCTCCACCTTCTAAGTTCCAGGTTCATAGGCACCAGCTGCTACATCTGGATTGCTTCTCACCCCTCTGTCTCTCACACCATGGACACGTCTGAGTGGCTGGACCCCTTCATTGTTCCCCAACACATTCTTCCATGTTCTGGGGGCATTGTATGAAATTCTTTAGTTTTTTTTTTTTTCCTGCAAAATTATCCCCATTCCCTAGGAACATTAAAACTGAGAGATCAGTGGCTTTCATTTCAGATCTAAAGCACGGGTTGAGACAATGAACATGCGTGCTGGTCAAGTGTGTCCCTTATCAGAAAATCCAAAAACCTTCCACCCGGTCTCAAACTGGGTATCACCATGGCACTATCAGTAAAAAATGTCTTCCTTGATCTCAGTTGATGGGTCTCAGTCAAAATGAAGGACCCCTCCCCCCAAACTACTGTATAAAAAGTTAAGTGTAAGTCACAGAGCTTTATGAAACACAAAGGAATTCCATGTGTAGAGTTGGGTCCTATCCTCTAGGTATTTCATTTGATATACAGATACTCCAAACTTGGAAGCCCTTCTGCCCCCTCATCTTGGATAAGGGACACCCCCTCGTTTGTCCGCAGAGGCTCCTGTGGTTTTTAGTCTCGGGGAAAGCAGTTGTCCTCCATGTCTTCATTGATGGGGTCCCTGACCACAGCTGTTCCTTTCCTCTCAGGGGAAGAGCGGGCTCTGTGTCTGGTGGACGTCAAGAAGGTGAAGCAGTCCCTAGCACAGTCACACCTTCCCGCCCAGCCTGACATCTCCCCCAACATATTTGAAGCTGTCAAAGGCTGCCACTTGTTCGCTGCTGGCAAGGTAACCCCTCCAGGCTTTTGCTGATGGAATGTTCTGGAAATCAGGCCTCCCTTCTCACCTTAAAAACCAAGTGCCTGAGGACTCTTGGGTTCCTTCTGGTACTGAAGGAATTTGGGTAGATGTGTGACATTGGCTCATTTGGATCCGAGGGAAGTGTCTGAGGAATATGGAAGCCAATGGTGAAACATAGGGTTGCAAAGCGCTAGAGAGCAAGTATGTGTAACGAGCCTCTGCAAAACAACACTTGGGAGGCAGAGGCGGGCAGGCCTCTGTGAGCGCAAGGCCAGCCTGGTCCAACCAAGACCTCTGTGAGCGCAAGGCCAGCCTGGTCCAACCAAGACCTCTGTGAGTGCAAGGCCAGCCTGGTCCAAGACCTCTGTGAGTGCAAGGCCAGCCTGGTCCAAGAGCGAGTTCCAAGCCTGCTGCAGATATGTTATGAGGCCCTGTCTCAAAACAAAACAAATCTGGAAAAAAAAGGTAATTCAACATAGAAAGTGTGTTCCTTACTAGAAAGTTACAAATTCTAAATTATATTTATTTGGCGGTTCCTCGGGTACCAGCCAGGGATCGGCTCCAGAATCACCACTTGCAACAAAGCAAAGATGCAAAGATGCTGCGGCCTCTCTGCTGTGCAGTGATTGGTCCTGTGCTCTCTGCTGTGCCTCGCCCTGCCTCCCACCATCCCAGATGACTTACAGTGCTAGTGCCGGCTGTGCCCTGTACCGTGACAGGATAACGCCAAGACAAAGCCTACAGACCATCAGGGCTGACGGTTGGCGCCCATGCTCGTCCTCTCAGTCTGTGTGGGTTGGTTCTGCAGTGTTAGAAGCCAAGGGTAGAGCCAAGGGTGCAGCAGAAAGCACTCTCCAGAACGAGCCAGCGCCAGTTTTCCTGAATTTTCAACCTGTAAAAATTCAACATAGAACTGGCTGGTGGTGGCACACACCTTTAATCCCAGTACTTGGGAGGTAGAGGCAGGTGGATTTCTGAGTTCGAGGCCAGCCTGGTCTATAGAGTGAGTTCCAGGACAGCCACAGCTACACAGAGAAACCCTGTCTCAAAAAACAAAAACAACAACAACAACAAAAAACAACAAAAAAATCAACATAGAAGCACACTGATCTATCATTGACCTTCTCATCTAAAATTCAACAAGGCTAAGAATATTTACAGTTGTGTACACACATGCGTGTATACTTCTGATAATAGCCAAACGAAGTATTTTGTTTTGTTTTGAGATAGGGCCTTGCTAGCTTTGGCTAGCCTTGACTATGGACTAGACCAGGCTGGATTTGAACCAGAGACCTGCCAGTGTACCTGCTTCCCAAGTAGAGGTGTGTACCACCACACCAGTCTTGAGTCAAGTGTTGATAGAGCCCCTAGTACTATAGGGTTTTTCTGATTTCACCCCTATGTGGGTTCCAGGGGTGGAACTTGGGTCACCTAGCTTGTGCAGCAATCTCACTCACCCGCTAAGCTGGCCCTCTTGCTGGCCCAATGCCTTCATTTTGCTCCTGTTCATTCTGTTTTGTGGGGAGTTGTGTTGCTTTGGAACACGATCTCACACTGTAGTCCAGGTTGGTCTCAAACTCACAGCAATACTGCCCCAGCCTTCAAACTGCCAATGTTGCAGGCATTGCATAGTAACTGCTATGCCTAGTTACTTCATTAATCTTTAAAAAGGAGCAGCTTCCGGCTGGGAAAGGCAGCTCAGCTGCATAAGCCTGATGATCCAAGATTGTCCCCAGGACCCATGTAATGGTTCTATGGAACCAGCAGGATGATGGATGAGTCCCCCTCCTTAGTTAACCCTCTCTAGTCTGTATACCCTAGCACCTCCAGAGACAGCTACCCCACCCCCAGGCTGAGTCCTTGAGCAGTCAGATCAGAGAGAATGTGGGAGTCCAGTTGAGGGGCAGTGACTACCCATCCCCACCTGTAAGCTGGATTCTGTGCAGCTGATTTGATGAACTTGGTGGCTTTTTTGCTCAGAGGACTGAGTTCTACCACATTCAACAGAGTGGATGGTGGGAAGGTAGTCATTTGACCTTCATCCATGCACCATGGTGTGTGCATAGGCATGGATGTACACACACACACACACACACACACACACACACACGCGCGTGCGCGCATGTACTTAAGCACACACTTAATGTTGGAGTCTGTGTCACGGAGTTGCTTTGTCTGTCATTATCTTTTGCCTTTGCCTTTTCTCTTCCTTCATTTAATCTCCCTGACTCTTTTCCCATTATCCTCCCAGTTTCTTATCTGGCTCACTAAGTTCCACAGCAGGGTTATTTTATATTTTTTTCAAGGCTATGCATTGTCCTCTGGCTACTGTTTTAGCTGCACCTTGTATCTGTGGATGTGTATGTTTTTATTATCATCCCATGGATTTTAAAGTTTCTCCTGTGAACAATGAGTTACTTAGAAATGTACATGTTGATTTCCAAAAATAACTTAAAATTATAAATCATTCCTTCTATTGTTTGGAATACTAAAAACCATGTGAAGTGTGCATGTAAATTGTAAAGCCTCATACTGTATTACATACTGTATGTATACTCATACTGTATTACAGCCTCCCCAACCCCAGAAGCAGCATCTCCAGTAATTTACATCTTCCTCTCCGCTCTTCAGCTGCCGACCTTCAGTTTAGGGATCTATGTGCAGTGGATCTCTTTCCAGTCTTGGTGGGAGAGAAAAGCCTGACTGTAGGAGGTAGAAACAGAATCTTCATATAGAACTCCATAGCCACCAACCCGACTGAACCCAAGTGTGTTAGTTCTTGTCTCCATTGGGCTCAGTTTTTCATGGTTCTGTCTGTCTGTCACAGCCCAGAAGGCATGGCAGCCGGAGCTTGGAGCTCAAGGCTGTTGGCTCATACTCATGCATATCAGAAGGCTGAGAGGAATGCTGGCCCTTGTCAGACTCCTTTCTGGCCATATTCAGTGTGGCACCCCAGCCCATTGTTGACCACCCTGTAATGGTCGTTGTTTGTTGCTAACTGGACAATCTAGAACCACCTGGGAGAGAAACCCCTCTACATGCCTTTAGGGATTACCTTATATAAATTGATATGAGCCAGCTTGCCTTAGTTGTGAGCTGGCCCATTCCCTCAGCCGGCACCCTAGATTGTATACCTGAGCAAAGCGAGTTGAGCATGCTCTAGCATGCATGCATTTGTCTCTCTCCACTCCCTCCTGCTCCAGCTTCTGCCGCCCTGTTTTCGATACAGCTGGGAGCTGTACCTTACACTGAGAACCAGGTTAAACACTGTCTTCCATGCATTGATATGTCAGGGGATATGATCACAGCATCAGATAAAAAGCTGAGACTGATAAGCCACTCTGGAAAGGCCCTAACCATGCCCAAGGTGTATGTCCTTAGGGGTTCCAAATCATCAAGCTGACAATAGGAATGAACCATCTCACAAAATTCCCTAGTATCTAACCCGTCACCTTCCTCATGTCACTGTGTCCTCCCCCCACTAAAGGTAATGTCAAAAAAGTCTGTCTCCACCCAAAGGCACATATATATGAATTGTGTGATGTCACGTGGCGCCTAGACCTTCTCTGTCCCAGCTAAGTCAGTGAGTCCCAAACCAGGAGACATTTGGTAATATGTAGACAGTTTTGATTATCATAAGTAAAGGGTGCTCCAGGCATTTGGTGGTCAGGACCACGATGCTCCCATTGTCCTCCAGTATGCAGGTGGTCCCCACCTCCATCACAGAAAATGATCTGATCCAGAATGTCTCTGGTGCTGAGGCTGAGACCTTATCTAGTTTTGTGCAGAGGTATAGCTAGTGCTGGTGACAAGTTCTCTTTCTTGCCCCCATGGCCTTCTAGATCGAGAACAGCCTCTGCATCTGCGCCGCTACGCCGAGCAAAGTCGTCATCCTCCGCTACAATGACAACCTCAGCAAGTACTGCATCCGCAAGGCAAGACGACAGCCCCCCTCCCCCTGGGGTCCATTGTGCTGTGTTGAAGATGGCTTGTGTCTGGTCCTTTCTGCTCTGTGTAGAGCGTGAGACCTATCCTTCCTGGAAGAGCCCAGAGCCTGTGGTAGCTACAGTATCCGCTCTCTCTTTACTTCTGTGTGGGAACTGCCCAACAGAGTCAGCTTTCTGAAGGTAGATGGAGGAGATGCCCCTTTGAGCTGACAGAAAGCAGCTTTGTCTTAGAAGTCCCAGGCAGTGTCTGTCTTGTCTCCATCCTGGAGGTTTCTGGCGATAAGGGATAAGCCAGCACTGACTCCATTTTGTCTTGTGATCAAGGGTCTGGTTCTCCTCAGGACAGAATGCTTTATGGGGTGACCACTGTGTGGAAGGGAAACATTCCAACCTTTAGCTTCGCCTCCCTTCTGGAGACGGTGTCTGCTGTCCCCAGACGAAGTGTGTTGTAACGTGATAAGTCTGGCTCATGCCTGGTCATGCCATGATAATACCAGAGTGAAAAGGGAAATGAGTTGTGTGTCCAGGTTGTTGGTGAACCGCTGTCCCTGTGGGCTTGTTAGCCAGTGCTTCTCGACCACCGGTGTATCAGGGATGGAGCTGGCCACTTCAGGGTTTTCTGATTTCTGGGCAAGAGCTGCCTTTCCCTGTCTAAGGCTCAATCTACCTTTGATTTTTCCTACCACCTCATGGGAGCATCCGGCATTTCTGTTTCCTCAGACTTGGTATGCAACTGATGGATACATTTTCTGTAAGATACATTTTCTGTGAGGGTGAAGATTAAAGTTTGAACCATTGGCTTCAGGCAAACAGGATGCCTGGCCATCACTTTAAGAAAGCATGCTGGTTATGTTTTGTTTTAATGATACTAGGATTAGCCTAGAAACAACTACACATAATTAGGAGGCAGTTAAGACAGGGATGCAGTAAAATGCTGTGTGGATAATACAGCCTCAAATTAGAAACCAGCAAATTACAAGCCAGCCTGAAGACACTAGGCTAGGTACCCCGGCTGCCCCAGGTCAGTAGTTGATGCGAGATTCCAGCCCTCTGCTCCTGTGAGGACACATTGTTACTGTTTTGCCTGTCTATGGAAAGGGCATTTCTCACCCACTTGGGAGCAGCAGTTCCACCTTGTTTTTTCAGGATGCCAGGCTGGGGTAGAGCAACTTGAATGAGGTACCATACAGGTCTTGGGTCACCCTGGCATGCCGTAAGAGGCTTGGCTAGAGCCTCAGGCAGAGACAGAGCAGCAGAAACTTGCATCCGGTTTCATCTCTGTCCCTCTGTGCCCCTCACTCACCTCAGGAGATAGAGACCTCTGAGCCCTGCAGCTGTATCCACTTCACCAATTACAGTATCCTCATTGGAACCAACAAATTCTATGAGATCGACATGAAGCAGTACACTCTTGAAGGTATGGCTGCCGTCCTCCATCCTCTTCCCCACCCCACGCAGCTTGGGCCCTGCGGAGGGCGGCTCATCCCTGAAGCCTCACCTGGCCTGCCTTCACAGAGTTCCTGGACAAGAACGACCATTCCTTGGCACCTGCTGTGTTCGCCTCCTCATCCAACAGCTTCCCTGTCTCCATCGTGCAGGCGAACAGCGCCGGGCAGCGAGAGGAGTACCTGCTGTGCTTCCACGGTAGGTCCCCAGCCAGGACTGTGCCTTTCCCTTGCTCTGCAGGGTGGGTCTTGCCAAGGGGATGGAAAATGTCTACCCAGCATCACGGATGTCCACTGCGATTCTCTTCCAACCAGCACAGTGGCCCGGTCATCCTGATGTTTCGTTCTTGCCTTCCCTCCCTTGTTTCCTGTCAGTCACCGTCTTCCTCTGATTTTTACGACCTCTTGCTTTTTTTTTTCCCTTTTAATTTTTTCTTCATTTTTA
>NW_022196905.1:109272901-109275106 GCF_008632895.1 Mastomys coucha
TTTTTTTGCTTCAACTCTCTTTCTTGAGGAAAACTGATTACTCAGAAAACTTAAGAAAGTTTCAGTTTAAACTAGAGACGGTTTTGTGGCGGTCACTTGGCTTTGCCAGTCTTGTTAGATCCGGTTAGTTGTCCCTGGGTTTTGGTCCTTGTTCTCTCATCAAAGCACATGTGGCTAATGTCCCCATGCCCTTGGTGACTTACAGAATTTGGGGTGTTCGTGGATTCTTACGGAAGACGTAGCCGCACAGATGATCTCAAGTGGAGTCGCTTACCTCTGGCCTTCGGTATGTGAGGTACGGGGCGGGGGCAGGGGGGTCATCTATTCTCCAAAGCTTGTGTCCTGGGAAGGAATCATGTGGAATTCTTGGCTTTAGTCTGGTGCTGGTGTCTTCTAATGGACTTATATGGCGTGGGTGGAATCCACCTAACAGTGTGTTTGTGGAGAATTGTGGTCTGGTCTCCAAGGCCACGGTCCATCCTTGTGGAACATTAAGATCTCACGATACAAAAGAGAATATTCCTCGTGGACTTGAAGTCATTTTCAAGGCTGTGTAGTATCCCATGGCATACTTGAACAGAAATTAATTCTGACTGGGCAGAACAGTGAGCTCACACCTGTTTATTCTGTAGTGCACGTGGTAGGCATTCTTGTGCTGTCTCGTCAGATGCTGTTCTTTGGTTGTTCATCCTAAATGTGGAGTAGGTCAAAGAAGAAACAGATGTGTGGGTCCATAAGACAGAACTCTGGATGTTCTGCAGGACCACAGTGGCCAGAAGGGCACACGCGCACACACATACATACACACACACAAATACATACACTCACTCTCTCTGTGTCACACTCACATACTCTCTCTCTCTCTCTCTCTCTCTCTCTCTCTGTCATACACACTCTGCCACACACACACAAATACACACTCTATCTATGTCACACTCACACAAATACACACATGCATCCACTCACACACACACACATATTTTCTGTCAGAAACATGCACACACTCATACATACATATGTCACACATATACCAATATACACATACACACACATACTCACACACATGCACACACATTCTGTCACATACATGCACAGAATAAATAAACAAATGTTAAAGAAAATACTTTGTTGTTGTTACTGTTCACCTGTTGCTATGCAATAAGCCATCCTGGATCTTGGGAGCTTAAAGCAACAGCTTGTTGTCCCCGACTCTGGGTCTGCTCACTTGTCCCCGACTCTGGGTCTGCTCACTTGTCCATGACTCTGGGTCTGCTCACTGTCCCCGACTCTGGGTCTGCTCACTTGTCCCCGACACTGGGTCCGCTCACTTGTCCATGACTCTGGGTCTGCTCACTTGTCCCCAACTCTGGGTCTGCTCACTTGTCCCCAACTCTGGGTCCGCTCACTTGTCCATGACTCTGGGTCTGCTCACTTGTCCCCAACTCTGGGTCTGCTCACTTGTCCCCGACACTGGGTCTGCTCACTTGTCCATGACTCAGGGTCTGCTCACTTGTCCATGACTCTGGGTCTGCTCACTTGTCCCCGACTCTGGGTCTGCTCACTTGTCCATGACTCTGGGTCTGCTCACTTGTCCCCAACTCTGGGTCTGCTCACTTGTCCCCGACTCTGGGTCTGCTCAGCTGTTTCCCTCATGGTGTCACTGGGATCTAGGACAAGCAGAAAGTACAAAGCAGCCTCAGAAACAAGGTGGTCTCTCTTCTCCTTTTGTTGGCCACAGGGGTCACTTAGCTAGAGGCCTTGGTTCCTCTCTCTCTGGACTCATCCAGGACTATAAACAGAGGCTTCCTGGCCTTCTTTTGTACCACATTCTGCTGGTTCAAGCAGGCCAATAGAGCTGACATGTTCAGAGTCATGGCTTGCCACAGGAGCAGCCATGACAACAGAGGAGAGAACAGGGCCCGTCCTGTCTTCTTTGGTTGCAGTGTCCCCCACAGAGAGATAAGTATTAAGATGTAGCTACTGTGCTAGCACACAAAAGGTTCTGGAGTTCATCACAGCCTGGGCAACATGGAGAGACTATCTACAAAATGAAGCAAATAAGAATAACAGTAAAAGCCAGGCGGTGGTGGCCACGCCTTTAATCCCAGCACTTGGGAGGCAGAGGCAGGCGGATTTCTGGATTCGAGGCCAGCCTGGTCTACAGAGTGAGGTCCAGGACAGCCAGGGCTACACAGAGAAACCCTG
>NW_022196905.1:109275216-109295910 GCF_008632895.1 Mastomys coucha
TGGTTTTTAATCTGGGATTAAAAGTATGCACCACCATGGCCCGGCCTAAATCCTGGTCTTTTAAAAACTCAGTTTGGAGAAACCAGAGAGAGTACTGACTGCTCTTCCAGAGGACCCTGGTTCGGTTCCCAGCACCCACATGGCAGCTCACAGCCATCTGTAACTCCAGTTTCAGGGAATCTGACACCTTCTTCTGGTCTCTGAGGGCATCAGGCACATATGTACACAGATACTCATATACAGGCAAAACACTTACACATAGGGAAAAAAATCTTTAAAAACTTGGAGAGCGTTGTAGTGTAAACAGGTCCATTGGAGAAGTGTCATCCTGGTGTCTGTCCACTACGTTCTCCATCTTGTTGTCCCCAAAGGGAAGGACTTCCCTGAGCTTATCATCCCCCCCAGTGTTCTGTGCAAGTACAAGCATGTAGTGGACTTCCCTCTATCCCGAGGGTAACACACTCTGCATGCTTCTGAACCTGCTCTGCTGGCTGAGCAGTGGACTGTGGATAGATACAGGGTCTCCTGATGCATCTTTTATCTTGTGCAGAGTTCCATAGGGAATTTACTTAACTTGTTTCTCTGATGTAATGAGCAACAAGGTAGCCACTGAGCCCAAGCTAGTGTGGTTACACTGTGCTAGATGCTGGGTCACTGGCTCAGTGATGGGTGCTAGATGCTGGTTCACTGGTCCTTGTTCAGGTTTTGATTTTCCTCTTCCCCATCCCTTCCCCACCCCACCCTGCTTTTTTTTTTCCCCTCATGCTCATTCTCCATGGTGACCTTGCAGCCTACAGAGAACCTTATCTGTTTGTGACTCACTTCAACTCACTGGAAGTAATTGAGATCCAGGCTCGTTCCTCACTGGGGTAAGCATTTCCCTCCTTGCTTTGAAGACAGTAGTGCCACATAGCAATGAAGGTAATCAATGATGCCTGTCAACTCTCCTCTGGAATCCTGCAGGACCCCTGCCCGAGCATATCTGGAAATCCCAAACCCTCGCTACCTGGGCCCCGCAATTTCCTCCGGAGCAATTTACCTGGCCTCCTCATACCAGGACAAGTTAAGAGTCATATGCTGCAAAGGAAACCTCGTGAAAGAGTCTGGCACTGAGCAGCACCGGGTGCCCTCCACCTCCCGAAGGTACTGAGTCTCCTTCCCTCCACCATGTGAAGATGCTCAAGGGAAAGCATGCTTTGTGTGTGGCCATTGTAAGCATCAGATTGCAGAGGGCCCCTGGTCACAGCCGCAGGGAGTGTCTGTCGTCTCCCTGAGGGAGCCTTCAGTGGCTCTGCTCTCGAGAACAGTTCAAGACTTATGCTTCCTTTCTTTCGGTCTGTGTCTGTCCTGCTAGCTGCTGAGCCCCAGGAAAGCCTGTGGCCCCTTCTTCATGCTGCTCACGCCCAGTGCAAGAGGCAACTGGAATCCTCCTCCTCGGTCTAGTCCTGATGGACCAACTAGAGCTCTACAGCCTAAACTTGGGACCAGGAAGGACTTCCCCAAAGAAAGGAAGCATTGGGAGGGACATTGGGGAGGGGAGGCGAGGCAGGCAGGGGGAGGTCCTGAAGAGTGGGGCAGGGGTGAAGTGGGGCTGGGCCATGGCTTCCCCGGGCTGCCTGGAGGCTTCTATGGACCCCTCAGAGTTCTAATATTTTATAACTTACATTTATATTTGTGTTGGAAATCTAACCCCTGGATAAAGTACCCCAAGGGCACAGAAAATATTAAGTAGTATTCCCTTCGGTTTCTTTTCTTTCTTATGCTTTTTTTAAAAAATAAAGATTCATGTATTTTTATTTATTTTTGTTTTATTGTAGCCTTAGCTGGCCTGGAAGTCACTTATGGACCAGGCTGGCATCTAACTCATAGCAGTCATCTGCCTCTGCCTCCTGACTATGCTACTTATACCCAGCTCATTTTTTAAAATTTTATTTTATGCATATGAATATTTTGTCTACATGTATGTGTGTGCCCGGTACCCGAGGAAACCAGAAGAGGGTGTCTGATCCACTGTAGCTGGAGTTCTAGACCGTTGTGAACTGCCATATGGTTCCTGAGAATTGAACTCAGGTCCTCTGGGAAAAAAAGCCAGTTCTCTTAATTGCTGAGCCATCAGTATAGCTGCCTGCCCCTTAATTTAAAGAGATAATGGAGCTAGGCAGTGGTGACGCACACCTTTTATCCCAGCACTTAGGAGACAGAGGCAGGTGGATTTCTGAGTTCGAGGCCAGCCTAGTCTACAGAGTGAGTTCCAGGACAGCCAGAGCTAAACAGAGAAACCCTGTCTGGAAAAAAATAAAAAATAAAAACAGAAAACAAAAACAAAAAACCAAACCATCAAAAAATAAAGAGATAATGAGTTCCCATGAGTCTTTGTTAGGGTTTTACTGCTGTGAACAGACACCATGACCAAGGCAAGTCTTATAAAGGACAACATTTAATTGGGGCTGGCTTACAAGTTCAGAGGTTCAGTCTATTATCAAGGTAGGAGCATGGCAGCATCCAGGCAGGCAGAGCTGAGAGTTCTACATCTTCATCTGAAGGCTGCTAGAAGACTGGCTCCCATGTGGTTAGGAGGATGAGGTCTCATTGCCAACTCTCACAGTGACACACCTACTCCAGCAAGGCCACACCTCTTAATAATGCCACTCCCTGGCTTTCATAGGCTTGTTCAAACACATGAGTCTATGAGGGCCATACCTAAACATAGCATAATGCAAAATACATTTAGTCCAACTTCAAAAGTCCCTATAGGCTATAGCAGTCTCAACAATGTTAAAAGTCCAAAATTCAAGGTCTCTTCTGAGATCCATCCAATCACTTAACTATAATCCCCAAAGCAAGAAAGGAAACCAGCTGGGCAAACTCCAAACTCTGCATCTCCATGTCTGATGTCAAAGCGGTCTTCAGATTTCCAGCTCCTTTTTCATCTCTGTTGACTGCAACACACTTCTTTCTCCTGGGCTGGTTCCACATCCTGTTAGCAGCTTTCTTCAGCAGATAGCCCACAGCTCTGGCATCTGGAACATCTTGGAGTCTCCAAAGCAGCATTGTTCAATGTTACAGCTTCTTGTTTCAATGTCTGGGATCCACACATGATCTGGGCTCCTCCAAAGGGCTGGTGTCACTTCTCCAGCTCTGCCCTCTGTAGCACTCTAAGCTCAGGTTGATCCACTCCACTGCTGCTGCTGCTCTTGGTGGTTGTCCCATGGTACTGGCATCTCCAATACACTGGGGTCTTATACTGTAGCTAGGCTTCACCAATAGCCTCTCATGGTGCAAAGCCTCAAATCCATTGCATGACCCCTTCAGTCCTGGGTCTTCAACTGCAACTGAGGCTGCACCTTCATCAATGGCCTTCCGTGACCTCTCACAGTGCTCTTCATGACCCCTTCACGCCTTCAAAACCAGTACCACCTGGGTGAACATGGCCGCATCTAGGCAGGCATGGTGTAGGCAGAGCTGAGAGTTCTACATTTTCATCTGAAGGCTGCTTGTGGAAGACTGACTTCTAGACAGCTAGGATGAAGCCCACACCCACATGACAAACCCACACCCACTCCAACAAGGCCACACCTCCTAATAGTGCCACTCCCTAACCCAAGCCTATCCACACCATCTCACCATGCTACCCTGAACTCCTGGCTCAGACACTCCTCTCCCCTTATCCCTCAAGGATCTAAACCTGGCTTCTCTCCCCTTCCTCCCCCCTCACACCACCACCACCCTGGAAGAAACCAAGTTTGTTTCTATTCAGACATCTTTCTATATGTGCACATGTCCACATGTGCTACTCCATAAAAGCAATACCATGGATCAGTCTGTTTTCTGGCACTACAACAACATACCTGGTGCTGGGTTAGTTATAAAGAAAAGAGGCTCATGGTGCTTGTCTTTGTCAGGGTTTCTATTCCTTGCCAAAACATTGTGACCAAGAAATAAGTTGGGGAGGAAAGGGTTTTATTCAGCTTACACTTATTTCAACCCTCTTAACATCTCGCTGTGAGATATGTGGTTAGGGATGTTACTTACTGGCTTGCTTCCCCTGGTTTGCTCAGCTTGCTTTCTTTTCTTTCTTTTTTTTTTTTTTTTGTTGTTGTATTTGTTTTTTGAGACAGGGTTTCTCTGTGTACTCCTGGCTGTCCTGGAACTCACTCTGTAGACCAGGCTGGCCTCGAACTCAGAAATCTCCCTTCCTCTGCCTCCCAAGTGCTGGGATTAAAGGCGTGTGCCACCACTGCCTGGCTTGCTTTCTTAGAGAACCCAGGACTACCAGCTCAGGGAAGGCACCACCCACAATGGGCTAAGCCCTTCCCACTTTGATCTCTAATTGAGAAAATGCCTTACAGCTGGATCTTTTGGAGGCATTTCCTCAAGGGAGTCACCTTTCTCTCATAACTCCAGCTGTGGCAATTTGACATACAAAACCAGCCAGTACAGTACTGCTCTGAAGTCGAGGGCCCACATGGTAAAAGACAGGGACCAACACACATGTGTACCTTCTTGTCTCTGTATCCAACCCTGCTCAGGTCCTATTTGGAGGTCTCCACCTCCAAATACCATAATTCAATTCCATTTCAACCCTCTTAACATCTCACTGTGAGATATGTGGTTAGTGTGTTTGTGGCTCTTGCAGAGGATTAACATTCAGTTCCCAGCACCCACACCAGGAGGTTCACAACAGGTGGCAGAGGATCTGCCTCTTCTGATCTCCAGCACCTGCAGGGCACCTGCACGCACATAGTGCTCTTAAACCCATGCAGGCACATACACACCAAACTCTTTACTCTTGCACAGTGGGGAGTAAATTTCTATAGTTGAACCTTCCAGTCCCCTGGATCACACTGAGTTCTCCACTGCGCTACCTGCATACCAGAAAGACTACCATAGGACACCCTTGAAAGGGTACAGTTTAGCGGTCTGAGCAGTTTTGTAAATGTATCCAGTCTCCACCAATATCTAAGTTTAAAATATTTCTATCACTCCCCAAAAGAGGTTTGTTCTCCTCTACATCAGTGACCGCCCCAGACTTGTTCCACGTTCATCGAGGGCTACTGTTCAGCTGTCAGGTGGGGCCTTTTCTTGTCCAGCAAGCCCCAGGTTCAGTCCAACAAAGACAGCCCTGAGTGTCTGTTGTATAGATTTTCCAGGTCAGATACCGATCATTTTCTGGAAGTAAGCTTTTGGGGACACTGGAGCCTGTCTGTGCCTTCCAGATGTAGCAGGATGCTGATTCCTCATGGTGGCCATCTGGCTTCACTTCTACCATCAATCTGGGGGAAAGCACGGGCCCAGGGTGTGCTAAGTGGCCATTGAGCCTTAGTAAGTTTGGTTTTCTTGCATAAATGCTGTTGGATTGCTCCAAGCTGGTTTTGCAATCCTTTTGGTCAGCATGCATGAGTGTGTGTGCTTGCGCGGGTTTTTTGGCAGTCCTGAGAATTGAACCCTAAGGACTGGCATGCTAGCCAAGGGCTCTGCCACTGTGCTACCCCTCCCCACCCCCACCTCAGCCTTGCTCAGTGTGGTTTTAGTCAATCCAGATGAGAACCCTGAAGTAACAAAAGCCCAGTTGCTCCCAGTTTTTCTTCTGAGGCTGTTTTATGAGGTCCCCACACACCGAGTTTGGTTCTAAGTCATTGAGGTTGGTTTAGATGGTCTTTGTGAGCCTGTTGTTTGTTCTTCCAGCCCTCAGTGGTTCTCCATCTTAGCTTCCTTCCCTCCCCCTCCTGACAGAAGGGAAAGTGTGTTAGGTGTGCAGGAAATGGCTTCCTTTACCTCTTTCATGGCTATACAGGGTCCCTGTGCTTAGCTGCACTGTCCCTCGGACTATTTAAATGTTTGCATCATAAAACACCTTGTGTTGCCTCCAGCCTGTTGCTGGAACTTCCACCCCTTTGCTAACCATGTAAGTGGGTGTGTGATAGTAAACATAGTTCTGATAGGTGTTGCTGCATTTACTTCCCTGGAAATGAACCTCTTTGTAACCCCAGGAGCTTGGTGTAGACATTGGTTGCCTCAGCCCGGCCTAGAGAAGACTAGGAACCAGAGCCACAGCCATGTGTGGGAAGGTGGAGACCTTGGTCCACAGAAGCTCTGAGATTTAGCCCAGGGGACTATTTTATTGTCCTGCCCTGTGAGCAGTCATGAGGACCACCTGTCCGGCTCTGGGCATCACATCTGGGACTGCAGAGAGCCCCACTGAGGTTCCTCTCCTTATTCTCTAAGGACCTGTAATTTGGTGTCTGGATCATCATCACCAAGTGTTCCAGAATCCTTAGGTATTGGAAAAGACAGACAGATGTCTTTAACATTCTGATGTCACGCCAGGACATGCTGTCTCTCTCAGTGATGGCTCGGAGTCAGTGTGTCTGAGATGTGTGGTCCTGTCTCCCCACGCAGTGCACTGTTCTGCATGTGGTAGAGTACTGCGAACTTTTTTCTGTACCTTAATACGTCTGAGCAACCTTACCTCTTCATCAGTGTGGTTTTAACCCTGGGAATATGCTGACAGGCCAGTGCCAATGCCTTTTGATTTGATCCCATCCCCCAGAGTGATGGCATGGTATGCCTAGAACCTTAGTGTCATTTCCAGGTCATGCCAGAGAGGGGTCCAAATGTTGGGAATAGGCTGTGCACCCCACTTGGTCCACTGTAGGTACCTACTTCTGTTGGCCAGAAGGGCTCCAGGTGCTGTGAATGGGAAAGAGGTAACTAACCTGCTGGCTTCCCCAGGGGTGCCTGGCAAGCCTCACTCCTGCCTGCCTGCAGTTGGGTCCCACCAGTCATACTTGCTCCTGCTTGCTGTGGTGGGGTCAGAATGTCTGTGATTGGCTTGGCTGGCTGTGACTCATGGCAGGACCTGGTTTCCTGGTCTGTTTAGCAGAGCAGGGACCATAACTCTGCAGAAACCATAAAAGTGGACACTGTAGCTCATTGATCATTATGGATATGGAGATGGAAGACTGCCCAGTCGGCCTGGAGTGATGAGTGCTGTCTCTGCTCTCATTAATCTAAGCAGCTGTCCCAAGTGGCCTTCCCAGAACCACCCTGCTTCCCGGACACAGAGCTCCCTCCCAATAGCCTTACAATGGGCTCTATGGACACAGGGATGGGGGGCTCTGTGGACGCAGGCTAGAACGTCTCTTTTATTACAAAGAGGGTTAATGTATTTCTCTCCCTTGGATTTATTTGTTTTAATGCATCTTCTGTCTCTTCGAGCTTTGCAGCTCGAGATATTTATAGATCTTGATTCCAGGGTATAGAAATCAGCTCTGTTACATTTAATACCCAGAGATATGAAGTTGGCTGGCTTTCAGAGCATTTATCTAAATCACTAGTTAGCACAGTATGCAGAAGCAAGGCCATGGCATAAAGTTGTTCACAATCAGCTGATACTTAGAAGATCATTTCTGCAAACCATTGCCCTATTTTTCAGCTCCTTCCCACAGGTAGTTCTGGCCAGGCCAGGGCTGAGGGTTGGATTGATCCTACCGAAAGGTCCCAGTGTCCGGGGGCTTGGTGAAGAGGGTTGTAGTTCTCAAGTAGATGGCTTGTGTGGCTGGCTTGTGTGGCATGCACAAAGCTTTGGCTTCAGATTTTAATACCACTGAAGGGGAAAGGGTCCTTGTGACCTCAATGGACCAGAGGATCAGAGATTGTTAATAGTTACTCTCTTGGCCAGGGTGGTTTTTTTGAGCTAGCTGGACTGACTCTGTCTGTTGTTTGGTTTCCTAATTTTATTAGGGGTCATTCCTGTGTCCATAGGCCATCTTATTCTTGTCATGAAATGGCGATCATCAGCCTTCTGAGCATCTGTATCAGTTGCCACAAAAACTTGGAAAAACCACCTGCAGCAGCACCCAAACGCTGAGCGCAAGACTGTTAGAGATCCGGGTCCTGACAGTGGCAGCCTTTCTCAAAACTGCTCCCTTGCACCAAGGCCCTTGGTGGGCCTCTGATTTCTGAGTTGTGATAGGCTTAGCCCCTAATAGGAGCTGACATTTCCCTTGGGAAATATTAGGTTGGTATGATAGAATGAGGAAATCACGATACCAGGCTGACCTTGCTTCAGCCCCTCGGCAGCTCACGGGGCCGCTCCACCTCCCATGCACCTGCTTGTGCAGGGACAAGAACTTGTTCCCGCCTCACAGTGGTAGCTCACGCCTTTAATCTCAGCACTTGGGAGGCAGAAGCAGACAGATTTCTGAGTTCGAGGCCAGCCTGATCTACAGAGTGAGTTCCAGGACAGCCAGGGCTACACAGAGAAACCCTGTCTCGGAAAAACAAAAACAAAAAACAAAAAAAGGGGCTGGAGAGGTGGCTCAGAGATTAAGAGCACTGACTGTTCTTCCGGAGGTCCTGAGTTCAAATCCCAGTAACTACATAGTGGTTCACAACCATCTGCAATGAGATCTGATGCCCTCTTCTGGTGTGTCTGAAGACAGCTACAGTGTACTTATATATAATAAATAAATAAAGTCTTTAAAAAACAAAACAAAAGAACTTGTTATGAGACAGTGAGGGTTTAGCTGAGGCAGGAGCATGGCCAGGATGCAGTTAAGTGGGAGTTGGCACTGACACCTGGAAGTCTGGGGTTCTTCTGTCCTTGTCCTTGGGTCTAAGCTTTATGTCTCTAACCCCAGCCCTCAGGAGCTGAGGCAGGAGGATCATGACTTTGAAACCAGCTTGGGCTTTAGAATGAGGTCTGCATACTTAGTAAGACCCTGTCTCAAAATTAAACCAGTGTTGAAAAGGGGCCTGCATGGATGCTTAGAGGGGACGGGAGCTGCAGCTTTGGGCCTGTGATGCCTCAGCTCCTGACTCCTTATTGTCCCCAGCAGCCCCAACAAGCGTGGCCCACCCACATACAACGAGCACATCACCAAACGTGTGGCCTCCAGCCCAGCGCCACCACCGGAAGGCCCCAGCCACCCCAGAGAGCCAAGCACACCCCACCGCTACCGAGACAGAGAGGGCCGGACAGAGCTGCGCAGGGACAAGTCCCCAGGCCGTCCCCTGGAGCGGGAGAAGTCCCCAGGCCGGATGCTCAGCACGAGGAGAGAGCGGTCCCCAGGAAGACTGTTTGAAGACAGCAGCAGAGGCCGGCTGCCTGCGGGAGCCGTGAGGACCCCACTGTCCCAGGTTAACAAGGTGAGGTGGCTTCATCCTCAGGGCCGTCATGTATGCCTCTCAGCTGTTGTTACAAAAGCAGGACTCCATCTCTGTGACGCAGGCATGTCGGAAGTGAAAGCTTAGGAAGAAAAGGTACTTTAAGGGGCCTCCAACGCAAATGATGTGTGTGATTTAAGAGCCATGTATGCACACCTCAGAATGTTACAGCTACCAACTAGTATGTTGTTCCCTGCCCTGGAGGCAGTAATAGTCCTTTCTGGGAGCTGTTCTGTGCATACAAGCAAATAAGCATATGTATCCTCCTTGTAAAATACAAATGATAACATTTTGAACACTTTCCAACATGAAGGCAAACACAGACATACTGCAGTCACTATATTTTTCTGGAAGGCTACCCAGAGACTCACAGCTGTGCTTGCCTTCGAGAACATTGAGCTCTTTCAAAGTCTGGAGTACTGTGTGGCTTTGAGGATAGTGTCTGGATCGGTAGATGGAGTGTTGAAACAGGTAGCTCTCAGGAGTGCTCACATGGGTCCTGGCGTTCAGCCTGCCTTGGTGGGCTGTCCAGTTTCTAAAGCCCAGTGTAGACAGAGGCATCACCTTCCTCTCTCTTGGGGATGATTTTCTGAGTGGCACTCTCCTACAGATGCTACTACTGTACACAGGGCTTCTTCTGTCAGAGAAAGAAGAAAGGTTTCCCCACTAAAACTGAGTGTGCATATCTGTGCGTGCGACCGTGCAAATTCAGTTTGGGGGTTTATTTTTTCAGGGACTCGTTTCCTGCCTGACCCCGTTCTTTGAGGGCTGGTTCTGTTAAGTTGGCATTGTTCAGTGTGGCACCTTTGTCAACTGCTGGAGGGGCAAGACAGGCACCATAAAGCCCCTGGTCGCCTTCTACAGGGAGCCGGCAATTTCTGCCTTCGGATGCTAAAACCCCCACCTCTCTGTTTGGCTCCTAGGTCTGGGACCAGTCTTCAGTATAAGTCTCAGCCAGAAAAACACTTCCTCATCTCCGTCTGCAGGAAAACACCGCGCTCTGGGTCTCCACCGCAGGGGACCCCAGCACCCGTCTGCCCGGCCCGCATTCGGCACAGCTGGGTCCAGATTGTCCTTGGCACGGACACCCCTATCTCCAAGGGGTGCGGATAGCCAAGGCTCTTAGGCGCTGCCAGCGCTCAGTCCCCCCCTTGGAGGGGAGGGAGCACCTTCCTGCAGTCATCTCTGCACTGTTAACTCTCAAGCATTCACAGACTTTTGTACTTAGCTCCAGCCTGAACCCATCCATCACAAGGAAACCAACCCGGACTCAAACCGTGGCTGGAAGTCTACTGCTACTCTAAGATCCTTGGGTTGGTTAGTTTTTTTCTTTGGTTTGGATTTCTTTTTCCTCCTCCTCCTCCTCCTCCTCCTCCTCCTCCTCCTCCTCCTCCTCCTCTTCCTCTTCCTCCTCTTTTTTTTTTTAATACAACAGAATTCTTAGTAGATTTGGATAGCAATGTATTTCCTGTTGTAGTGGTTTTTAGCTAGATCACACCATCAGGTCTTTGCCACTGAAACGTAGCCTAGAAGAGTCCGTCCCCCACCCCACCCCCACCCCCCGTCGGTTGGTCAGTTGGCTAACCTCCCGTGTTCATGTAGCTTCAGTCGTTCTTGTCCCGGTCCATTCTCATAGATGGCCCTGTCTTACCCAGGGTGACATTGTAGCCAAATGTTTACCGTTCTCATTGCCTTTTATGGCCTTGACAACTTCCCTTCCCACCAGCCGAGAATGTATGGAGGGTCAACCAGGCCTCGGCTCAGAGGCAGTGACCTGGGGCCAAGGGACCTCAAGCTCTCCTCCCCTGCCGCTCAGCCTCATCTACCCAGCCTGCTTCCCCAGCTTTCCGAGTAGCTTTGGCCAGGAAAGCGCGCAATAGACTTGCTCCAAGCCCAGCATTAATAGGCCTTGGGGTTGGGGTTGGGACTGGGGCACCGCCCCCTGTCCTAGGGTCACTCCTCTGGGATGAGGAGGAGATCCGACTGGGAGCTCTGCATGGCGGATCGCTGCATGTGCTGCCCCTGACCTGCCTGACTCCTCCCTGGGTTGCTCTGCCGATGTATTGCTGCCATCCCATAACCCCACCAAATCAAGACCCTCTCGATGACTTGTCAATAAACCGGCCACAACAGGCTGCAATCTGTAGCACTGAACAAGCAAACAAAAACAAACAAAACAAAACAAAACGCTCAAGCCTTACGACCAGAGAAGGATTTCAGCAAACCACACTCCTCCCTCCGTTCTCCTCCCACTTTCCAGTTCCCTGCTGACTTCAAGGATGACTGTGTGCTAACACAAAACCCAGCACGGTTCTACCCCATGAAACTGTGACTTCCCAGATGAGCCTCTCCCTAGGGCTGGACCTAAGACCAGGACACTGGAGAGAAGCCGCAGCTCAACGCTCCCAGCCCCACAGGGGCTGGCGAGTTCCCCTTAGGTGCAGTGCGGCTCACCCTGTCTCTCCACCCTCTTTAGAGCAGAATTCCTGGCAACTGGATAGAACCAACCAACATAGAGGCTTTGCAGTCGGCAAGCTAACTAGCGGCCTTATCTTTGCCTTTAATCTCCCACAAGGCCTGCTTTGGATTCTCCTTGACTCTTAGGCGTGCCTCCACAACTAAGGCACACCCTAGGTAGGCTGAAAGATAGACCTGTCCCCACCGCAGCTGGTGACCATGTCTGTGTTTTCAGCCCACGCGTCCACAGTCCATGTCACTTCCCAGATTACAACCCGGCCTAAATGCCAACTCCTTCCTGCTCGTCTCTGACCTAAGTGCTTTCTCGTTTGAAACGCCTTTGACCCTCTACATCCCGCTGTTGTGTTTTACATGTTGCTTGGCGTCTTTGGGGTCATGCCCCCTATTCCCCGCCCACCCAGGGCAGATCTGACTGGCTGTTTGCTGAAGTTTCTGTCTCTTGGTCCACAAGTATTTGGAATGGTCACTGATAACTGGCCACAGTCTTGGCATCTCATTTAGGACCTCCACAAGAAATGGGCACCTTGAGCCCTGACAAAACGGGCACCTTGAGCCCTGACAAGTGTATATTGCGTGTCTCATCTGTGAAGTGCTTCCTGCTACATAGAGCTAGCTCAACAGACTGTACATATTTACAAGAAACTTTATATTCGTAAAAAAAAAAAAAAAAAAGGAAATTGAATTGGTTTCTACTTTTTTATTGTAAAAGGTGCATTTTTCAACACTTTTGTTTTCAATGGTGGTAGCTGTGGACAGCTGTCTCCACCGGAGTGGGGAACTCTGTGTGACCACCGAGACGCCAGCAGGAAATAATCGTAACCCGAAATTGCAGTCAAAAGCTTATATTAGCATCAATAAGATTCTAGGTCTCCAAAAATTCAGGCTTTTTCTTCATTACCTTTTTTATTAAGAATGAGGAGAACACATGGGCGATTCCAGATCCACTTGAAAGGGATGAATCTGTTGTTAAACAATAGTGAAATAAAGCAGTGGTCTCAAAAAAAAAAAAAAAAAAAAAAAACCGTTCACTCCCTTGGCATCTTTTCTTGTCAGAGACCATAAAAAGCCACCGCCGAGGTCTGTGCAGGCTCACTGGGCACTTCAGCTCTGAGGGAAGCTTTTCCGGGGATGGGGGTGGGGAGAATAGAACCAGAAGCTCTTGAATGAAGGGGGGGGTGGGCACAGTGTGGCTTCTGTGAACTAGTAGGAACCTGCTATTAAGGTGATTTTTTAGGGCAGGGAACTGGAAAGCTCCTTAAACAGTCTGTGAGGCTACTTTACAAGGATTACTCCAGAACAGATTAGCCGGAAGGCAGCTAACCAGGAAAAGAGGTCAACACAGGCTTTTTCTGATCCCATTACGCTAAGGCCACTGAGAACTTAATATTGCATGTCTCTTTTGAGGCAGTTCCAATGAAGGTAACTGGATGCTTCTTGTTCTGACTAGACACTTCCTGTCTGCAAGGTTGAAACAGTCTCCTCCACTTGTGGTTCATTATTCCTCACCCCCACCCCCGCCAGCCCCCAGCCCCCCCAACCCCAACTCCTTACATCTCTGATTCAACATAACAAGGTAATCAGATATAGTTAAAAAGTGACTTTGCAGGTCAAATCTGAGGGGGGCTACAGAGGCTTTCTCCTGTGATTATAAGAAAGAAAATGACCCACAAGGACTTGGGAGATGTTGCAACTTCTTCCCAGAGAACAAACATTAGAAAAATGTCCATTCACTGTCAGCCAACCGGTTCAGTTATTAGCCTGGGGATATTAGCCTGTTCCAAAAGGAGTGTGCTGAGAAGTCCTCCGGACCTGAAGGAACTACGTCTAAGGAGAAACTATGAGATCATGCAGCCACACTATGTGATGAGGCCTGGCCCTCCCAGCTGCCTCTCTGCGCGTTCAGTGTGAAGTTGTATCAGGTCACACACACACACACACACTTTAATTCTCACAGAGCTCAAGGCGTTGGGTGCATATCAAGTTTCTTTCTTTCTTTCTTTCTTTTTTTCGAGACAGGGTTTCTCTGTGTAGCACTGGCTGTCCTGGAACTCACTCTGTAGACCAGGCTGGCCTCGAACTCAGAAATCCACCTGTCTCTGCCTCCCAAGTGTTGGGATTAAAGGCGTGCGCCACTACTGCTTGGCACATGCCAAGTTTCTTGACTGAAACTCTTGGGTCCTTGGGACCAAAAAAGAGAGAACCTACTTACTAAATCTGTCTGCAGCAGAGGGCCTTTTCCACAGGCTGGTTAAGAACACTCACAAAGGCCCACAGGAGAAGAGGTTGGTCCTGCCGGGGGCAGCAGAGCTTCCAGCGCAGTCTGGCTCCTTTCAGTGGCTCTCAGCCAGGACACTTCGCCTTCCTTCCCCCACACAGGATGCTTGCTGGTAGCTTGGCTTAGTTCTGGTTGCCACGGGGTTTGGGTTCCTGGTGGTAACCAATCAGGAACAGCGCTATAAAATACTCAATAGGGGGTGGTGAGATGGCTCAGCGGGTAAGAGCACTGACTGCTCTTCCGAAGGTCCTGAGTTCGAATCCCAGCTACCACATGGTGGCTCACAACCACCCGTAAAGAGATCTGACACCCTCTTCTGGTGCGTCTGAAGACAGCTACAGTGTATTATTACGCCAGAGCAAGTGGGGCAGGAGCGAGCAGGCTGGCAAAGGTTCTGAGTTCAATTCCCAGCAGCCACACACATGATGGCTCGTGGCCATCTTTGCAACTACAGTGTACTCATACACACAAAATAAATAAAAATAAATCTTTAAAATACTCAAGTTTACAGCCTACACACACACACACACACACGCATGCACACACACTCACACACACACTCACACACACACACTCCAGTAACTACGAATGATCTATCTCTGTAGTGCCAAGACTAAGAAACGGTCCTGCTCTCTGTTCCAGGCAGAGGCTGCTCTGGTTGGCTCTTTCTTGCTAGGTTAAAATGCTGCTTATGCTGCTTGAAGTGTGAGGACTGGAACCCAATCATACATTGCATCTATTTTCCTGAAGCAAAGGGGGCTGTGGATGGAAATACAGTATAGGAATCGCCACTTCCCCCTGGGTCTGTAGATGAGTAATAGAGATGTTTGCCCAGAAGGGGTTCCTAGAAGTGGTGGAAGACTTTACTGTACCTACCTGTGGCACCTTCAGACAGCTACAGATTAGGGAAGGTCAAACTGACTCCTGGTCTACCTGGCTGTGGAGTTCCCAGATGGTATAGCTGAATTCCCTGTGGGGCAGAGGTGAGGCAATAATAAGGGCTGGCCTATTGGTGTGGATCCCAGACATGTGTGCATCCCACAGGGGCTGTAGTTGAGCCCCACAGACCAGGCTCCAGCTTGTCCAAGGTTTGGATTCAGATACAGCTATCAGGAGCCCTGAATGACTTCTATAGTTAACTGAGATGATGGACTTTAGAAGAAATACAGACCTATTCATGACTTCCTTGCTTCCCCTTGAAGACTTGAGGCTAAAAGGCAGAAGGCTCACGTGTCTGTTTGTCTATTAATCTGCTGTTAAAGAGTTGAAGACTCATTGGAAGCAGGACCCAGACGTGGGTCTTCATCACATTGTTCAGACCGTCTGTAAACACGGGTGGATATTTTTGTGTAGTGGTGCTATAGTAAAAATCCCCGAGATGGGGCGGTTTATAAAGAACAAATGTACTTCTTGTGGCTCTGGAGATTAGAGACTCTGAGACAAGGTGCTATGGTTATGGTTGCCTGACCAGGGCTGCTGTAGGCTTCCACGAAGACACTTTGTTTCTGAACTCTCCACAGCCAGAAGGCTTTGTTCTCACGTAGTGAAAATCATGAAGACAAGTTAGCCAAAAAGCTTCACGAAGCCTCTATTGTAAGGCTTCATCCCATCATGTGGGTTGGGGAGGGACTTAATTGCTTCTTTTTTTAAAGACTTATTTATTTTATGCATATGGGTACACTGTAGCTGTACAGATAGTTGTGAGCTTTCATCTGGTTGTTGGGAATTGACTTTTAGGACCCCGTTTGCACTGGTTGGTCCTGCTCACTCAGTCCCTGCTCGCTCAGGCCCAAGACTTACTTTTTTATTATTTATTTAGTTTAGTTTAGTTTAGTTTAGTTTTTTGAGACAGAGTTTGTCTGTGTAGCCTTGACTGTCCTGGAACTCACTCTGTAGACCAGGCTGGCCTCGAACTCAGAAATCTGCCTGCCTGTGCCTCCCAAGTGCTGGAATTAAAGGTGTGCACCATAAGTACATTGTAGTTGTCTTCAGCCACACCAGAAGAGGGTGTCAGATCTCATTTTGTGTGTTTGTGAGCCACCATGTGGTTGTTGGGATTTGAACTCAGGACCTTCGGAAGAGCAGTCAGTACTCTTAACCACTGAGCCATCTTGCCAGCCCTTAACTACTTCTTAAACAGTACCTTTTAAAACTATCACAGTGCAGACAACTGATCTTTGGACCCGACGTAATCAGACCACAGCAGATGAGACACCAGGAGAACTCAGCATAAGTTTGAATTCGAATTGTGCTTATGTTAGGATTAAGCAGAATCTTGTTCTCTAAAATGCTCTGGCCTCTGACGTCAGTTCTGGGTTTCGAGGATTTCCTGACTTACTGATGGCTGCACTGTAGTTTCCTTGTCTGGTGCCTTGACTTCTTATTTGTGGCCAAAACCCATTCTTGTTCTGTGGTTCCTAGTGTGAGGTAAGGGAATCTTGGGTGTCAACTTGCCTAGCCCAACTTCTTTTCAGGGAGAGGATATCCTTAGAAGCCACGTGATTTACACACAGCCCTGATCTACATCTTGTATGGGACTTAAAGGCTGACAAAGTTAATCAGGTGACCTAGTCAGCGCACTGTCAACTTGTGTCTGCACTTGCAGGCAGGCAAAGGGAAGCGAGTGGCCTTGCCCCAGTCTTCTGGATCCATTGTTTCTCTGTGCTTCTGTGACTGCTTAGCTTGACTACCAAGAGAGCAACGCAGGGAGCACCCCTGGCATCCACTCATCTAAGCCACCTAAACTAAAAGTGTTTGCTAAGAATTTATATTTTATTATTCCCCAAATGAATGATACAGTTTAACTATTTGCATAAATATACTCTGTATTAAGCATAGAGGAAGATGTATGTAGCTTATATATAAATACTATGCTATTTTATCCCTGACTTTGGAGATTTTCATAATGGGAACAGGAATAGAACCAGCTGCCTGGAGGACACCGAGGAACTACTGTATCAATCTTGTATTATAGTTACGTCTTAATAATTTCAGGTCTTACCTTTGGCTCTATAAATGTGCTTAAGTATCCGGAGGGAGGAAATCTATCTTTACTGAAAAGCAATTTGAGTACATATCCACTAACCATGGGCCCAGTCCTCATCTATAGACAGAATGCTAACAGGGCAGGCATGCCTTGGTCACAGCTGACAGGTGACACAGTGCTTTTTTTTTTTTTTTTTTTTTTTTTTTTTTTTTTTTTTTTAAATATATGGTAGAACATGTTTGTTTGTTTGGTTGGTTTTTGAGACAGGGTTTTTCTGTATAGCTCTGGCTGTCCTGGAACTCACTCTAGTCTACCAGGCTGGCCTCGAACTCAGAAATCTGCCCGCCTTTGCCTCTGCCTCCCTTCTTTGAGGTGATTTACTCCAATGCTCCTGGGTCTGGGATCTCTCATGGGGCTATGGACATGTCCTGAACCACAGAGGACAACCTCTTGCTTGGAGAAAATGAGATTCTAAGTGCACACACAGAGTACACACGTTCTCATGTTTTGAGGGTGTGCCTGCCGTCTGCTGCTCTACCAATCATCTCCCTAGGAACCACCCATGATCCTGGGGCACTCACTCCCATTGGGTGGACTCTGAACTAGCTTGTACATGGTGTTATTCTCAGTTGGGTGTTTCAGCCCCTGTGGAAAGAGCTAACTTTTTGTTTGTTTGGTTGGTTTTTGGTTTTTTGAGACAGGGTTTCTCTGTATAGCCCTGGCTGTCCTGGAACTCACTCTGTAGACCAGGCTGGCCTCAAACTCAGAAATCCACCTGCCTCTGCCTCCCAAGTGCTGGGATTAAAGGCATGCACCACCATCGCCTGGCGAGCTAACATTTTTTTTTTAATGCTGCTGTTTTATGTGCATTGGGTTTGCCTGCATGCGTATCTGTGTGAAGGTGTGAGATCTTGGAGTTACAGTTAAGGAGCTGCCTTGTGGATGCTAGGATTTGAACCCAAGTCCTCTAGTTGAAGGTCAGTCAGGGCAGTCTTAACCACTGAGCCATCTCTCCAGCCCTAGCAGGAGGGAAAAGATAGCCAGTTATCATGTTCACCTCGACCAGCAAGAAAGATGTGACCCACGAGCTCTTCTTTTAGCAGTTTATTCAGCAACCTTGAACAATCTTCAGCACCAAAGTCAAGGCCCTCGGCCATTAAACTTCAGCATCAAGGGCAACGCCCTCAGCCGTTAAGCACTCCAAAGCTTAGCCAATCCCAATGAGCCACGTGGCAAAAGCGGATAGGTGACCAAATGCGGAAGCAACCAAGGGCAGCAAGCTTAGCCAAATAAGGGCTTTGTTTACGAGACCGCTCGCTCTCAGGATGGCAGAAGCCAGCGCCATCTTGGGACGCAGCTCAAGCGGCTTTCCACAGTTCCCCCTTTTAGTTTTTAAACGAAACAGGCAAGAGTAGAGGTCTGATCTCTGATGCTGGAAACAGGGACATTGTACTGATCCTCAGTTAGGTCATCCACCCAGAGAGTACCAGACCTGTCCGATACCTTTTTCTCAGAGGCGGGGCCTGGGGTATCAACCCACATGCAATCAGACGTGCTCTTCTCGGGGCTGCTAGAAGCTGACCCAGAGTGCAGTGCTTCGTCTTGCAGCCTGAACGTGACGATCATTTTTGCATGACTGCCAACCATACCTGGGGAGACTGTCCTGCCTCAATGACCGTAAATGCCTGCACAGTCATGGCTGCATCCCGCCTTTGAGTGAACCTGATCCTGCAAATACACCACAGGCCCACAAGGCAGACCAACAATAGGAGACCAACCATAGCCCCCATGCCCGCCCATTCTTTCCAAGATGACAAGCCAGAGGCTAACCCAACATCCACCCACGTGGAATTGACTGTAGCCATGGACAATCTCAGTTGATCTATCAGATCCTCAAAATTCGCTGACCAATTTCCTAGGTTCCGCTTGGCTCTCCATCAGGAACAGGAACAGGAGGACGCACAGAACCTTCAGGCACGATCTTTTCATTTTGCGTGGCACACTTCCGCGTCAGTCGTTTGGGAACCCATAGAGGCTCCAAACGATCCTGGGGAAAAACACAAACAGATCCTCTCGCCCACGCCAACACTGGATCAGGACCATGCCATATGCCCGTGATCACATCCTTCCACTTCACAAATCCCTTCAAGGAACCTCTGCTGCACTGATGATGATCCGCAGCAGAAAGGTCATCCACATCCAAATTTAAAAATTTTAAGGTAAAAAGGGCAAGGGCTATTCTTTCTTTTGGGGTACGGCCTTGGCCAATTCCCCCTTTTTGTTTTTGTAAAAGCTCTTTCAAGGTGCAATGAGCACGCTCCACAATTCCTTGCCCTTGAGGATTATATGGCAAGCCATGGGAGACATGAACTTCCATCTGTCTACAAAAGGACATAAAAGTCTGAGCTGTATAGGCAGGTCCATTATCTATTTTTAGCTGCTAGGGTTTCCCCCAAGCAGCCCATGCCTCTAGGCAATGCGAGATGACATTGCATGCCTTTTCTCCACTCAAAGGGGTGGCATGAATGATCCCAGAACACGTATCTACAGATACGTGAACATATTTTAAAGTTCCAAATTCAGAAACATGTGTCACATCCATCTGCCAGATCTTAAGGGGGAACAAGCCCATGGATTGACACCCATGCCAGGGGGATGGTGATGGATTATACATTGAGGACAATCTAAGACCACCTGTCGGGCATCAGCTCGTGACAGGTAGAACTTCATCTGCAAAGTCTTAGCATTCACATGAAAAGTCTGATGAAATTGTCTAGCCTATTCCAATAAAAAACTCATAAATATACATTCCATTCTAGTCCATTGATCTACAACATCATTTCCTTTACTTAATGGTCCGGGTAATCCTGTATGTGCACCAATATGCTGAATATAAAATAACTCTCTTCGTTGCCAAATTAAACTTTGCAAATCCTTCAATAATGCACAAACAGTACTCTTAATTTTAATGGGGCCAGCTGTTTCAAGAATTTTAACAGCGTTAACAATATAAGCCGAATCAGATATCAAAGTAAAAGCAAACTAGCAATTTTTAAAAACTTCAATTACTATTTTTAGTTCAACTACTTGAGGAGAGCCCGGCAGGAATTGATATAACACGGGCTCTTGTTTCTCTACCAAGTAGGCCCCACAGCCTGTTTTAGAACCATCAGTAAACACATTTGGGGCCCCAGTTATAGGGGCAGCTGATGTAATCTTTGGAAAGATCACAGGATGCTCTCTAAAGAAAGATAATAAAGGATGCTTGGGATAATGATTATCTATTAATCCTTTAAACCCACACTGAAGGATGGCCCAATCATCAATGGTACCACACAAAACTTTAACCTGAGGAACAGAATATGGGACAATAGTAGTAGTTGGGGATGCCCCAAAAAACTGTAAACATTGTTGTACTTCGGTCTGTGCCAAACTTGCAACTGAAGTAGGATAATGCTCAATAGATTTTGCCAGAGACACTTTTGGATACATCTATAATAATGGGCCATCCTGCCACAAAATTCCTGTGGGCTGATAATAGGTAGGAAGAATATACAACAAAATGGACTGATTCTCATCCCATCTCTTCAAAAAGGCACTCTGTAATCTCTCTTCGACCTTTTGTAAGACTTTTCCGGCATCTGCAGTTAACAATCTGGGAGAATCAAGGACAGAATCCCCTACCAAAATATTATACAAAGGCTTCAATTCATAATTGTGCAATTTTAAATAACAATGTACCCAATTAATATCCCCTAACAACTTTTGAAAATCATTCAATGTTCTC
>NW_022196905.1:109297056-109297508 GCF_008632895.1 Mastomys coucha
TCTGAGAGGAAGCCTGTACTGGCCAACTGGTTGTCCAATCCTTTTTTGCAATAATGCTTCTATCAGCTTCGATATCTAATAGGCCTAAGATAGCCTTTCCTTCTACCTTTAATTCAAGAACTGGCCTTTGATCTAAATCCAGAGACAAGAATGTCTTTTGTTTTTTGTTTTTTGTTTTTGTTTTTTTTGAGACAGGGTTTCTCTATATAGCTCTGTCCTGGAACTCACTTGTAGACCAGGCTGGCCTCGAACTCAGAAATCCGCCTGCCTCTGCCTCCCAAGTGCTGGGATTAAAGGCGTGCACCACCACTGCCCGGCCTAAGAATGTCAAATCTGTTCCTGTTGAGCCAAACTCTCTCTCCCCTCTCTCTTGTGACTTGGCCCCAAACTTGGCATGCAGACTAGGAAGGATGACTAGCTGGGCAATTCTATCTCCTGGAGAAATGGCCGTA
>NW_022196905.1:109298616-109311496 GCF_008632895.1 Mastomys coucha
CTGGAGCTCCGACCTCACCACTCGCCAAACCTCTGGGCAAAAGGAGCGGCCTGAACCCCCACTGTTGATTGGATTATAGGGGGGAGGCGCTGACGGTAAGCAGCCTGGGAGGCCCGTGTCATTCTCTGGGCCCTTCTTCCTGCGCTTCTCTTTAATAGAGCTTCTCTCAATCTTCTCAATCAAAACCTGTATGTAATTCCTCATCTATATCGGACCACTCGGTATCTGAAGCTCCCTTCTCTGACTTCACAGATCGCTCTTCCTTCAGCTGCTCTAATGCGGCTTTCCCCTCTTCCACGGCCTTATAACAGCGCTGATCCTCCAAACGGCTCCTAATGAGCTTCCACACAGGTCTTACCCCTGCTTTCAAAATACTCTGGTCCCAGGAGAAATCTAGATCCTTCCCTAGCTTATCCCAGCATGAAAGGGTGAGGTTCCCAGACACCGCGAACCAAGGGGCAGCAGTGTCACACTCACTAAGGAACCACTCCAGTGTACTCTTCTTAATTTCTAAATTTTTTGACAATAACAGCTCTTGAAGAGCCAGAAAAATTGGGTGCGATTGCGAGGCGCCCATCTTTACTTTTGTTTTACTTTTGGTTCTCTACTCCACGAAACTTTATCGCTCCTTCCTGGAGTCCTTATAGTCTCTACTTCCGAGGTCCTTATTGCCCCAACTTACCTGGGAACTTACCAACCGGCTGCCCTGACTGCAAAAAGTTCTGAGTCTCCTCGAGTGAAGGAGGAGTGAGTTCTCTGTTCAGACCGCTACTTATCGTATCCGCCTCGACCAGCAAGAAAGACGCGACCCACGAGCTCTTCTTTTAGCAGTTTATTCATCAACCTTGAACAATCTTCAGCTCCAAGGGCAAGGCCCTCGGCCATTAAACTTCAGCACCAAGGGCAACACCCTCAGCCGTTAAGCACTCCCAAGCTTAGTCAATCCCAATGGGCCACGTGGCAAAAGCGGATAGGTCACCAAATGCAGAAGCAACCAAGGGCAGCAAGCTTAGCCAAATAAGGGCTTTGTTTATGAGACCGCTCACTCTTGGGATGGCGGAAGCCAGGGGCGCGGCTCAAGTGGCTCTCCACACCAGGCATCTTGATTGCTCTCTCCTTTTCTCTTGAAATGGGATCTGTCACTGAACGTCAAACTCATGCTTTAACTAGACTTGCTTGGCACTGAGCTCTTGATCTGCTTGGTTTTGCACTGCAGCACTAGGGCTTTAAGCACATAGAACTTTTAAGTGGATACTGGAGGCCTGAACTCAAGTTCTCATCCTTGGGTATTTGGTGCTCTTACCAACTGAGCTGTCTCTCCAGCGCCCCAATAACTAGCTAATTCCGATGTGAGATTTTCCAGCTGTTCCTCTGACAGTCTCAGAGGCAACCCGCAGGTGTCATCACATCACAGGTGAGGTGAATCAGGTACTGACCCTCAGCCAGAGGCACTCACAGCTACTAGAGTACCACAGGAAAGCACCAAATAAACCTGGAAGATCCACTTTTTTTTTTTTTTTTTTGGTTTTTCTAGACAAGATTTCTCTGTGTAGCCCTGGCTGTCCTGGAACTCACTCTGTAGACCAGGCTGGCCTCAAACTCAGAAATCCACCTGCCTCTGCCTCCCAAGTGCTGGGATTAAAGGTGTGTGCCACCACCGCCTGGCTGAAGATCCACTCTTTTTTTTCAGAAAAAATTGTAGAGTCAAAAATTATCCAGTTATTTTTACAAAGCTTTATTGAAACTTGTACATCAAGATGACAGCATGTCAGTATTTTGAAAACAGTAACAAAAGGGTACCCAAAACTAGGTTTAACCAAATACTGGACACCACAGAGCTTGTGCCTGCCCCTGCTGACAGGTGACAGGAACCTGTACCAATGGGTATATCTGTGACATCACCATGGAAACCAGACGGAGTATAAGACAGGTTCATTCCTGCTAAGCCTGCTGGAAAACCAGCAGTCTGCTGTAGGGTTCTGAGCTCTTTTAGAACAAGCAAGAGCAACCACCACAATACTCTCCTCACTAGAAACACGGTCCCCAGCTGAGGAGCACAAGCTGGAACTAAAAGGAGGTGGATGCTTCAACCAGGTTGTCATGGTAACATGGCAAACAACGCAATTGAAATAAGGTGTGGACAACCTTCCACGGTGGTCAGTCCTCAAGATCACCCGGCTTAATGGAGAAATGGCAGTGGGTTTTAAAGTCTGTTTTGAGAACGATTATTGCTGAATATAGTCACATGATCTATAGTCTCATCCTGGTGACTTATTGCCTTAAGTAGGAGTGGACAGCCAGCCACTCTGGTTAAAAACGTCTTAGTGCACACAGTGTCAGGAAACGATTGCAAAGCTGCATCCGGAAATCAGACATTGAATTTCCATAGGATCTACAATCTACTGCTTTGATTTGGAAGGATAGGCAAGACTGAACACTGCTTTCTTCCCCAGCCAGGCTTTAGCAGGGACAGGCCAAGGAAAGCAGCCTCATGGATGCAGAAGATGAGGACTTTTTGTGTGGCTTCAGTTCCTGCTCCTCAGGTTCAGGTCTGGCTGTAGACATCTCTGGCCAGCGGAGGGGGTGGTGCTTGGAGTACAAAGCCTCGTGCACTGTGGTGTTGGGGCTGCAGGTTGCAGTCCCATCCCTATTTCTGGCTGTGCCTGGACAAACCTTCAAGGAGGACTAGGGTGGGTGAGATGTCTCAGAGTGAGGGAGAATGCGCATGCACATGGAGAGCCCAGCACCGCCTGCTGTCTCTGTGGTCCATGGCTGGCTCTCATCTTCTCATATCGGCTTGTAGAGTAGGGTGGTAACATACTTTTTCTTGTACCGATGTGTTGCGCTGAGCACCATCACTCCATCCTAAGAGGGTGGAAATGACCAGAGTCAGGGACTCAGACTTGAGAGAACATGAGAATCACTACAAGATCACTACAAACACAGCTCCTGGGCCTGCCTTCAGAGCCCAAGCTTGTCAGACCCCGAAGGCTGCTCTGCTTGTCAATACTTCAAGCCATCCTGGAATGCTGAGTCCTCAGAAAAGGCTCAGAAATGGCTCTGAGGCAGGACAGGTCATTACCTTGATAGAGAGTGCATAGAGGTGGTTCAGCATGACGTGGTTGGGCTCCGGAAGCAGCGCTGGATCACACTGAGGGACAAAGGGAGATATGAGCAAATAGGATTTAGAAGTCAAAATGTTCCCCGCCTCCTATTTCATGGCCTGGTCAGGGTAGCCAAGGAGAGGTGCCAGGCTCTGGGGTTCACCTGTCTTCCCAAGGCAGGCAGTGTGAGTTATGGAGATAACTGCAGAGGTGAGAAGGGTGGATCCTCATGCCAGCCAGACACTACGGAATGCACTTCTCTTAAGTATTCTTGCAGACCTTTAAGACAGGCCCTACCCCATTCTCTTACAGAGAAGAGGCAGAAGACCAGGGACCAACTGAAAATGCTTTTCCAGAGCACAAGATCCACTGTGTGCTCCATGTTCCCGAGAAGAGGATGGTAAGCCACATTTCTACAGCTAGACAATGAAGGATGTCACAGCAGGAGACTCTAGACGTGGACAGGTGCACACCACCTCACATTTCTACCTGAAAGAATGACAGCTAGAGCTTTTTCAATCTACATTCCCAACTCTTAAGAAAATGCACCCACATGAGTGGCAACAGGGTACCAATCTGGTAGCTTGAGGTTGAGGTCCCTCCTCAAGGGGAGGACATGTTACTCAATACTCTGGAAATCCCTGTCCTGAAGTGACTTCAAGATCTCACAGCTGCCAACAGGCCTGAGGCCTCGGGGTGGAGGGAAACCAAGAGCTCTAACGGGTGTGACCAGGCCTTTTCCAAACAAAGCTGGACAGCCTTTGCCATGCACAGGCATCCTGAGGGCTCTGAGTGGTGTCCTGAGGAGTGGCTGCTTGCATCCTACAGAGCCCTGCAGTGGTTATGTTTAAGTCTGGGAAAATCTGCTGGGGACAAACAACCTGGACTCACAGGAGCATACATGAAAAAGAAGTGGGGTGGGAAGGGCTGAGAAGCCAGGTCCTAGTCTAGCTCTGCCCCTGCAGGGCCTCCCAGCATGCACAGGTCCTGCTGTGAGGCTAACAGTGAGCCTCTGCTGGGCAGGCAGAGCAGGATGGCTGCTGATAAGAGAACAAGGAGATGTCCTATGTACCTCAGCTGATTGCTGGTTCAACCAACTGCTGCTGGGAGCTTTAAAAAAAAAAAAAAATACAGTTTCAATCTGTCAATTTTAAAGCTGTCTAATATATAGATCACATCACATTTGGGATGCAATAAAGTTCTGTGGAATGGCTATACCGGATCTCTAATATATTCATTCCTTTGTGTGTTTGTGTGGTTAAAAAAACACTTAAAATCTACTTTGTGCTGTTAATGAGCACAGAAATAAGTATAGTCTATGGAAAACATTATGAGTGATTTCTAAAGTTAGACACAGAAGTACCATATAATTCAGCCACCCAACCCATGTGTCTGTGTGCCCATACATGTGCACGCATGCATGAATGTGTCCAAAGAAAACAGAATCTGGATGCTGAAGAGACATTGATAGTCCCATGGTCATTGCAAAGCTCTTGGCAATAGCCAAGATGGGACAAAAGGCCTCGGAGAGCAGATTTACATATGTGGTATGCACGTGGCATGCACGTGGCACTGTGGTGCTGTACTAACTGGAGCCCAGCAGCATTCCGTGGGACCCTGTAATGGACACAGGAGGTAACCAGAGGCAGCATCTACCATGGATGACTTAGGATGTAATGAGACCCCTTCCTCAAACTCCTGCTGTTTCCCCTGGAAGGATGAACTAGAACCTGGGACTGTGGGTCTAAATATACCCTTTCTCCTTAAATTGCTCTTGTGAAAGATTTTATCACAGCAATAGGAAAAGAAAATAAAACAGTAGGTGGCTCTGCCTTAAAAAAGGAAGGAAATTCTGTTACTTGCAACAACATGGATAGACTGTGGACATAAATAAGCCAGCCACAGGGAGACATATGTGGAATCTTTTTTTTTTTTTCCTTTGGTTTTCCAAGACAGGGTTTCCATGTATAGCCTTGGCTGTCCTGGAACTCACTCTGTAGACCAGGCTGGCCTCGAACTCAGAAATCCGCCTGCCTCTGCCTCCCAAGTGCTGGTACTAAAGGTGTGTGCCACCAACGCCCGGCCATATGTGTAATCTTTAAAAACAGGCTAGGAGAACTGGAATGCTAATTCTGGGGAGGACACCGGTCAAAAGCTACAAGACAGGTGGGAGAGACAACTGTGAGAGGAGCTACAGCGTGAGAACAGGCTGACCACAGTTACTCACAGCACTGCAGATTTCCAAAAGCCTCTAGGACTCTGAGCGCTGCCTGGGGGTACCAGAGTACCTTAGGCTCTTCACTGTGAAGCTTAAATAAGATTCCCTAACTGGAGACAAGATCTCTAAGAGCCGAGGCTGCTTTGACAGTGAGGTGCAGGCACAGTTTTCCTGAATCCATGTTCTAGCCTCTCCCTGGCCATGCCTCCATGTGTGTGGGGTGTGTGTGTGTGTGTGTGTGTGTGTGTGTGTATGTCTCCCTAGCTAAGGAGGTACTGAGTGACTCTGACCTCTGAACTTTTGTACAAGAGTGAGTGGGCTAAGGGTCCTTGCAGTTCTTCACTGGCTACCTGTTTAAAGTGTTACCAATATGCACTGGACACATGGTTCGGTCAGTGGAGTCTGAAGCTGACTGGTCCTCACTATTGACCTCCTCCTGGATTCAAAGGAGTGACCACACTAGCTGGGATCTGTGCCTGGACACAGCAGAATGGAGTCTGGTGCCTTGATGAAAGGCATGTCTTCAAGAATGGAGTAATAAATCCTGACACTGCAGTAGGGAACCCTCCACACAGACAGTCAGCTCACCAGCACATGGTCTCTGCTTCTGGGTGCAGTGTTGAGTGAGGGGGTTTCTTTAGCACCAGATACAGTTTGCTCTGTCCCTAAGGCTCCTGTCCTGGGAACTTAATGTCCCCAGTGACTGCTGGGAGATGGCTCCTAACTAGTGATGAATTAGGTCATGAGGGCAGAACATGGATTAATGTAGGCACCCTGAGTGGGTCAGTCATCTTGTGGGCATTGCTTGCCCTTCCACGTTCTACCACGGTGGATGTGGTATAGAGAAAATGTGTTAAGACAGCTGGAATTCTGCCTCAGGAGGGCTGATGTTTCCAAAAGTAACTTAGTAACCAAATCTATATTCTAAAATGTTATAGCTTCAAGAGAAATTCCAAGATCTAGCTGACCAAGGGGTGTGTAACAGGATGTCAACCTTTCACACGTAGCTGTGTCCATGTCAGGGGAGAACCACTGCCTCGTAAGAAGCGAGCATAAAGGAGCTCTGGATGGGAGTACTCACAGAGATGCCCGTGTCCTTGTTCAAGATGACCTGCAGCAGGTGTGGCGGGAGGATAGGCGGGGCTTTGAACCTCTCTTCTGGTTTAGAGATGTAAGGTTCCTGGTGGTAGGGTCCTGGAGGGGAGCTGGACAGCTCTGTTGGGAGATGGTGACAAGACACTCAGACTATAGGCTCTGGAGCTGCATCTGATTCATGGTATCCTCATCTAGCTTTCTGTCCTGGTTTTCTCAATACAGACTTGTATTTTCTTCAAAGACATTCAAGCTCAAACAGGGAAAAACAGAGGGGATGAAAATGCCTTAGAATTAGGGTGCTCGGGATTAAAGCTCAATGGTATCTTGAGATGCTCAGTGAAAGAACAGCTGTGGCAAAGCCAGACTCACAGGGAAGCTGTTCCTATAACCTGGCCTCACGTCCGCAGAATAAGGCTTCCTTCTTACTTCAGGCTGAGTTTGGCAACTGCCACAAATTCTAGGCTTCAAGCTGGGGATTAAGTGGCCAGGCCTAAGTTACAAAGTCTCCCAGGCAGAATAAAAGAAGTCTAATGAGGTACCAACACACTAAAAAAATAACAATAAAGACCTATGTGTAAAGGGTCTTTGGCCCTACACTATATACTTTACTATATGAGTGTCTTTACTATACAGTAGAAACTTCTGGAAGTGCAGTACCTTGCCTTAGAAACACCTTGAATCATGACAGCTAGATGGCTAGAAGATGGCACTGAGCTGTCATCTGAGTGTGGCCAGGGCTCTGGCCACCTGATCCCTAGGCTGGCCAAGAGCTGCTAACTTTCTCAACATTAATTTCTAGGTCAGGCTCCCTTCACATCTCCGTACAAGAACTGAGAAAAGCATTAAATGCAGAAAGCTGAGCTGTAAGAAATACATGGCATTTAAAAAACCAAAAACAAACAAATCACTTGAATGTCTAACAGGAAGTTTAGATCTGGCTCAGCAGCAGTGGGTGGTGCACTTTCTGCCTGCAAATGATCAACCAGACCTTTAGCTGGAGGTTTTGTTGTATGGTGTGAAGTTCCGCATCAGCTGGTGGGAGGAGAGTGTGTACTGCCTCCAGGCTACACCCTTTGGCTGTCTGAAATGTGTAAGTGGTCATCTAGGAACGGCCAATGACCCCAGTAAGAGAGCACTGTTTTTGGATTTCTAAGCCCAGATCCGTAACCTGACCATTAACTACCGCCAGCCAAGCCCACCAGTCAATAACAGCTGTGGCGTCAGAACTGTTAACAGTGAGAGATCCCAGACACACTGAGGGGAGATGGGACAGCCCTCAGTAAACTGATGGCTGGCTACTGCTGAGAGCTTATCTGAACTGCTGCCCAGGAAGCAGCCCTCCACACAAAGGAGAGAAGCACACCTAATGACCATCTGGATTCTAACACATGGTTTCTCTCCTGAGCTGTCCCTCTGACCTTCCAGGGATTCTCTTCTTCCCGGGTGTGGGTGGAACAAAGGTCACTGAAAGCTCCGTGGTGGTTAGAAGACTAGTTTACTGCGACTGAACAGAACAGGTTTCCAGAAAAGAGAATTTGTGCCACGCAGCCTGTTTTCTATAGGGAGCCACTTCCAGTCAGGAAGCCCGACAAGTGTGAATAAATCGCACCAGTGACAGCCAAGGTCACTGAGGTGTCGTTTATCGCCTGGCAGCCTGCAATTCTCCAGGCACCACTAGCAGGGCACGAGCTGGCAGTTTCCCTGGCACTGGTTCATTACTGACCCAACGTGTCCTCTCAGGCATCTCAGGCCTGCCTAAGGCATAACACTGAGTTTAGTTCTGTTCTACAGCCAAATGGAACTGCAGAGGACCCCACAAGACGAGGGCAGAGACTCAGGGCTTCTTCGGGATTAAACTCCAACAGCCAGGGCTGATGCAATTAGGAAGGGACTGCTGTGGCCCAGAGAGCTACAATGTCCACCTGGCTGGGCAGCTCTTGCTCAAGTGTAAGAGGCAAGGGAAACAGAGTATGCCCAGGCCACAGCCCCAGCCTGCACACACGTGGGATAAAGTAACTGTTCATACCAGACACATCGGAGCACTTTTGGGAATCCACCATTAAAGCATCAAATACTTCAAAGTCAGTTTTCTTCACTTGAATGATGTTGTTAACTGTGCCAAGCTGGCTGGTTACTATTGGCTGGGAAGAGACAGACAGGCAGAAATCATAACATGGAAGGTCTGTGGATTCTTCAGAGGACTAGAATTCCTGGCTGGAAGGCCTCACTGCCTGGCTGGCGATTCTTGGTCAATTATACCAATGAGCTGGCAACTGGAGCTATCTAACTCAGAGCCACACACAGGGAAGAGGGACCTGACAGCACTTCACAAGGGAGGTGATTGGTGCTGGTTGTGCACATAGGTACTAGAGGGCCAAGGGCTGCAGGTGAGTACCTCAGAAGGATCGTGGGTCCACTGACCATCCACAAAGAACTTGTACTGATGCTCTCCTTCAGGCAGGTCCAGAATGGCTACAAAGTTATTTTGGCTGCAGAAAGAAAGGAAGTAGTATTTCAGCTGGGTGGGCTGCCCTCTGACTCCAGGGACAACTGAGAGTTTGGCTGCATGACAGCAAACATGGCAACCAATTCAGACAATTCTCCATCACAGCCACTAATGGAGCAGCAGGCATGAGTTCCCAGGAAATTCACTTTGCTCAGATACTAGGAACCTAGAATCCTAACACTGGAAAGTCAACAAATGGCCGTTCATGCTTTTCAAGTCTCCATGCAGAATACCACTGGGCAGGCTGGGTGCCACAGAGGTAAACACAGGCTGCAGAGCCTTCCCTTTTGTCAGTGTGCCATGGACAGGGAGAGACTGAGTCAGTGTAACAGGGCACATAGACATTCTCTACACAGACCTGTCTAACTACCCTGTCACTCCTGAGCTTGCTGTGGACTTGTGTCGGCCCTGGAAACACAGGTAAACTGACAACAATCAGGCTCGGCTCAGCAGGGCTTGGTCTCTCTCTGTTTACCAGAAGTGAAGGTGTGGAGACAGAAGTCCACACCAGGGTTTTTGATAAAGTATCTCACTATACCCTTACTAATGATGTCTTCAGAGCATGTACTTTCCGACCTTCCAAAAATAACACACAGGAGTCAGTTACCTGGGAGGTCATCTGGTCCAGAAGTCCCATACAGAAGTGACTGTTCAGTACAGTAATGGGCTCACCCCTAATGGTCCCAGCTCAGCACTCTCTCCTATGCACTAGGAGCAACTTTCTCAGAAGAGATGTATAGCTAAGTATCAGAACACAGCACAAAAATATTGTCCACTGAGACCATTACCTTCTCGTGAGAGGAAGTTTGCTCCAGTTGTTGAAGGACCCAGACAAGTAGACCTCCTTTCCACCCCCTGTCCATCGAAATACGGTGGGCCGGGCCTGGGCGGGGGCTTTATCATTCACCTCAAGATCGTGCTGCCAGGCTAGGAATTCCTCCTTCTCTGGAGCCTAAGAAGCAGAGGTGTTTACTCGGGGTCAGGCAGTCAGCAGTGAGCTCCCTACCCCAGACTGTTAACTTAAGAGAACAGCAGAGCCCAATCAGGCAGCTCTGCTCCAGTCTGTGGCACACGAGACTTGTGTCTGTTCCCCCACCTGCCAATGGAGATAATAAAAATAACTGCCTCTGTTGTATCATGAAGACTGAGACAGTCTGACACGCTTATTACTGCAATCAGACTTCACAGACTCTAGAGGAAGCTACAAGGCTTACTCGGAAGCAGATTGCCAAGAGTCCAAGGTGAGTTTAATACGCTCCATTTCCCTTGTTAAACTGACATAATCAGATGGTAAGGGAAGAGCTGGAGTACAGAGAACTAGATAAATAAAACAGACTGGTCCCTTTGTTATGGCAAATGGTATTACCCAGTGAGGTAGGTCAGAGTAACTTACTCCAGCCAGAGACAAAGAAACACACCTAACCCTGGGGTGAGACACAGTTAGATATGCATTATTTCTATTCTTTAGTCAGAGGAAAACTGAAACACGGGCCTTCTGGCTTGGGAGAAAGCCCGGAAGGAAGCCCAGGAGGCTTCTATTACCTCCACTCCAGATAGGATCTGCTGTTATCTAAAAGATGCTGGCAGTCTTGGGATCTGAACTATACAAATAACACACAGGAACTGCTTGAGAGCAGTGGGTCTCACCTTTCCTAAGGCTGCGCCCCTTTCATACAGTTCCTCAGGATGTGGTGACCCCCAGCCATAGGATGACTTGGTTGCAACTTCATAACTGTAACTTTGCTACGGTTACGAATCATAATGCAAATATCTGATATGCAGGGCATGTTATGTTGACCCCTGTGAAAGGTTTGTTAGACTCTAAGAGGACAGTCACTGCTTTAGAGGACAGGTAACTGTAGCTACAATGCTGAACTGGGGTAATGGGAATAATCTCTGACTTGATCCATCAGTCACTGCTGATGAAAAGAGAAAGGATGTTGGCCAAGTGCATCCTCCCTGACCCAGGAGAGAACAGTACCACCCCCACTCCTTTTTAAGGAGAAAAGTTTACTCAGCTCATTGCAAAGGGCACTGCGGATATCCACCTGCTACAACACCAATACTTTTTACTTCCTCTTAAACTGCCTTGGGCCAAAATGACTTCTAGGGGTGGGGACAATTTCAACTGCTATACAAGCTAAAGATCACTGTACACACACCTTTCCCCTAATGCAACAAGCTCAGAAAACTAATTCCTATCACAAGGCAAGTGCCACAAAAGCAGGCTCTTTAAAGTCAGAATTAGGTCCAAAATTAAGATCTGGAGAACAGTAATGTGAGTACTTAGCCCAATTGGGGTGGGGAGTGCGGGGTAGGGGGAGTGAGTAAAGGCAGAATGAGCAGCCAGGCAATCATCCTGTTTAAGTAATGGGGATTAGTAGGCAACAAGCCAGGTAACAGAGACTATGCTGGCCTGCGTCAACCTTCCTGAATGCAGTTTATTCTGAGCAATTAGCTTTTTTTCTTCTAGAATCACTGAATGCCCTTGGACTGGGCCCAGTAGCCGGAAGCACTGGCCACATCACTGTGGTTTTAAGAGAATGTGGCTCAAGCAGGAACTTTTAGCTTGGCCTGCAAAAACTGTTTGCTCTGGTCTGCTTAAAGTCCAAGGCATTATTTCAGTAAAGCAGTAGAGAACTGGGGTAATTAGCTGCTGGCTGCCGTTCAGAGTGACTCTTGGTCACTGACCTCAAGTGGAATTGCCGAATCTAAAATAAAGTTAGCAAGGTAGACTGAAACTGTCAGCACTAAACACCTCTGGCGGTCAGCTAGTCAACTTCATTTTCAGCTTAACATATGTGCTCCTGTTTTACCGACAAAAGAAACACTAAAACACTCCCAGCCCAACTTTTGCAAAAGCCGGTCGGCCTGAAGTTGAGGAAAAAAGTGTTGCGAAGCCGCGCAATCAATTACACCTAAGAGAAAAAGTAGACACTGGTGCTCAGTTACAGTTTAGCTCGACTCTTAATTAATTAAGAATCTCCAACTCGGTCCCAGAGCTGCTTTTCTCCTTAATGATGTTCAACGAAGCCCAGGGTGACTCTCCCATCGGTAATTAGGCACAGGTTCCCGGACAGCAAAGAGGGCTGTGACAGGGCCAGCTCCCTTCAGGTATGACGCTGGGAATGTGGCGGGAACAACAGCAAAAGGACCCTCCCCTTGAGTCAAAAGGGCTCCGATGCCCCTCGACCCAGCACCTTGATTTCCTCGGAGTGGAAGATGTCGGCGTCTTCGGGGCTGTCCATCAGGATCTTGGGCCTGTCCCCATCCTTGGCGCCCCCCGAGCTGTCCCTCCGCGGCGTCTTGTGGCCGGCCTGCCGCTCCAGTGCGGCGCGCTCGCTGCTCGTGTTGCCCATGGCGGGGGTCTGCGGAGACACAAGGAAGCGGGAAAGACCCGGCCGGGACCCCGGGACTGCGGACCACGCCCCTCGGGCCGCGCGCGCTCGCCGAGCACCGCTTTACCTGCTCGGGCGGCCGCGGCTGGAACTGGGACGAGAGCGGGAAGGTAACCTGACACTCCTCGGGCAACTCCGCCCCACCCCTTAGCAACTTCCGCTTCCGGCCCGGCCCAGAGAAGGAAGGGTGGTCGCTGCGGACGGACGTCACTTCCGTTTCCGTTCCGGGAGCGAGCGTTCTCTGACGACCTCTCCGGTCTCAGCGCGCAGCCGCAGCGGGTCGTTCCGCGCCGCTCCCAGGTCGAGCTTCCTGACGGCCAGCAGGAGGCGCTCGCGAGCATCCAACGGGGACGCCTTTGACGGCGCCGCCCACCTCACTCCAAGTTGATGCTCTCCGGTAAAGGGCAAATCCAATTAGGAAACCTACGAACTGGAGCTTGGAGTGCTTTCTCTTGCGGAGTACCCGGGTTCGGTTCCAGGTGCTTACATGGTGATTCACAATTATTTGCAGTTTAAATTCCAGGGGATCCCGGGCCCAAGGAGGTGCACACATATACAG
>NW_022196905.1:109311506-109313718 GCF_008632895.1 Mastomys coucha
TGTTTGAAGGTTCGGTAAAGGTGCTTGCCAAGCCAGTGTGCCAACTTGAGTTCCAGCTCCAGAACTCTAATGCACACACACAATTTTTTTTAAGATTTATTTATTTATTATGTGTGAGTACACTGTAGCTGTCTTCAGACACACCAGAAGAGGGCATCCAATCTCATTACAGATGGTTGTGAGCCACCATGTGGTTGCTGGGATTTGAACTCAGGACCTTCGGAAGAGCAGTCAGTGCTCTTTACCGCTGAGACATCTCACCAGCCACACACCCCCCCCACCACCACCACCACAATTTTAAGCATAAAGTCAACCAGCCAGCATTGGGTGGGTAAGCATGAGGAGATGTTTCTAATACCCCACATTCCAAAGCCAGGCCCCAGAGTGACAGAAGAGTGTGGGCTCTGAGGTCAGCCTGACTGGGTTCAGGTTCTGAGTTTACTGTTTAAGAAGTTCCACCATGACGTCTGTTGAGAAATGGCCACAAAAGTAACAGCTATCTTAGACACCTGTTTTGTGACTTACTTCATAACCGTCAGGGAATGTGTTAGCGCTTGACCCTAGAACGCTTGACCCTAGAACGCATTCAATGAGTGGCCTTTTTTTATCAGTACCATCCTTCTTGAAGATGGAAAGTTCTGGAAAGATACATAGCAAACTCCGTGGATCGTGAGAATGAAATAGGAAGGAAGACTTTTGCTTTTTTAGCTTGTGTGTTTATACACTTTTCTTCTATATTTATCTGCCAGTGAGGCTGAGCAAAAATAAGTAAGACATGCTCCAACTCTAAAGGAATCCTTATAGAAGAGGGGTGAAGGTGCAGGTCCAAAGGGATTCTCTCTGAAGGGCTGAGTGAGGGCCAAGGAGAATTTTCTGGAACCAAGGACCAACAGTTTGAGTTTACTCTGTGAGGTCTGAAGTGTTGAACTGACCAAGCTCACTCAGTCAGTCAATAGGCTCTCCAGCACAGGAGGAAGAAAAAGATAAAAGGAAAAAGACAGACAACATTGTAGCATGACCTCTGTCCATTCTGAGACTGAAGGCAAATTTAATTTTCCAGTCTGCTTTTATACCATTTTAATTACATGCAAGTATTAAGGGCAAGCAGTACAACAAGGAACTAGCAGGGCAGTGAGCAGAGTCCTGGGATTACTCCCGGGACAGTTGTTTAAAAGGGCTTGTCATAAAGACCAAAATACTTGAGCACACTTCCTTGTCCAAGCCCAAAATCTTGCTTGAAGCCTACTTATTTTGTGCCACCCTAAGATTAAAATTCTTGCCCTAACTTACTTCCCTATCATAGCCTAAGGTTAGGTTCTTGCCGAAACTTACTTCCTTATCATGGCCAATGTCAGATTCCTGCCTGGAGCCCATTTTCTTGTCCTTGGCCAATGTCAGCACCCCCAAAGGGCTCTTCACATTGAACATTCCGACAGAACTGAGTAAACCAAGCCCTAGAGATGAGCGTGGTTCTGATGTCCTCTGGGAGGCAGCAAGGAGCCCAGGCACTGTAGGTTCTCTGAAACATCTGGAGAGCCGAGAGTAACATGCGTGGCCAAAAGGCCCTTATCTGAGCTCCGCAGATGCTTTGATGTGCCTGGACAGCCTCAAGACTTCTGCTCTTACTCAGATAACAGCAAAAGCACCATCCCACGATACTGGACGCCCCCACCCCCCACGCGCATAACCAGAAGATTTTGTCAGTGCTTTCCAGACAACGTGGCAGTCCAGTTCCTGGTATCACACAAGTGAGCTCTGCTTGGGGAAGCCCGATACAGAAGGCAAGTGGGCACTGAGATCTTGGCTAAACCCCCTTTCAAGACTATGCTGTCTGGTTGTATAACTGTACCTCATGGGCTGACTCTAGCCACTTTCCAACAGAAACAATCAACATAAGAATCAGAGGTACTGGCTGGAGAGAGGGCTCAGTCGGTATAGGTGCTTGAACCCTAATGACCCAAGTTCAATCCCCAGACTCAAATTGGTAGGAAGAGAGCAATTTAACAGTTGATAAATAATATCTTTTTCCCCTTTTCTTCTAGAATTAGAAGTAGCTCATCACCTGCCCAAAACTATGGGAAATCACTTGAAATTCTTTTTTTAAAAAAAATATTTTATTTATGTTATGAAAACACCATTGCTGTTTTCAGACACACCAGAAGAGAGCATTGGATCCCATTGCAGATGGTTGTGAGCCACCATGTAGTTGCTG
>NW_022196905.1:109314088-109314506 GCF_008632895.1 Mastomys coucha
TTTTTTTTTTTTTGAGACAGGGTTTCTCTGTGTAGCCTTGGCTGTCCTTGAACTCACTCTGTAGACCACTCAGAAATCTGCCTGCCTCTGCCTCCCAGGTGCTGGGATTAAAGGCATGTGCCGCCACCGCCCGGCTCCAGCCAATGTTCTTAACTGCTGAGCCATCTCTCCAGCACCTCACTCTGAAGTTTTGAAGAGGCATCTTAGTCATCAGAATATTTTGAAGATTGTAGAGAGAATCTCTTATAAGCAACACCTGTCAATAAAAAAAACTTATGGCCAATGAGTTGAGGCAGTAGATAGGAGGTGGGACACTGTCAGGAAGAGAGAGGGTTCTGGGAAATAAGCAGAAGTGTGGTGGCCCTGCTGTGTTCTTGGAAGAACTCAAATCCGAAACCAGAGACTTAGCTCGCTGGGG
>NW_022196905.1:109319118-109324038 GCF_008632895.1 Mastomys coucha
CAGGTTCCCAAATCCTCGGTTCGTGGAACCCCACGCAAGTAGGAGCTGCGGGACGGCATCCTACACAGAAGCACTAGAGATTCTCCTGAAATGTAAGAAAGGCCAGAAGCACGGGAGCTGAACAGAGGTAACAAGCCACATAGAGGACCTCAGGATAGAATAAAGTAGAGATTGGCTCAGGAAGATGTGACAAGACAGACTCAAGTAACGAGCCACATGGCAGATTGTAGATTAGAATAAACAGATTACTTTAAATTATGATCTATTCAGAGAAGAGCCTAGCAATATGGCCAAAGTAAATAGATTTTGAGTCTGAGCCTTATTTCTGGGAACATGGGGCTGGGAGGAAGAACCGGACCTAACTTCCACAGAAGATTTAATGATTTTGATTTATTTATCATTTAACTATTTTTTTGTGTCTATGAATGCTCTGCCCACATATGTGTATGTTCACTCTATGTGTGCCTAGTGCCCACGGAAGAGAGCGCTGACTCCCCTGGAACTGAAGTTAAGCAAGGTTCTGACCTGTCATGTGGATGCCGGGAACCGAACCCAGGTCCTCTGCAGGGACAAGTGAGTGCCCCTAGTCACTAAGCCATCTTTCCAGGCAGACATCGTGTGGTGGAATGAGTATGCTTGGCCCAGGGAGTGGCACTATTAGGAGGTGTAGCCTTGCTGGAGGAGGTGTGTCACTGTGGGGAAGGCTTTGGGGGCTCCTAATGCTTAAGCTCTGTCCAGTGAAGAAGAGACAGTCTCCTAGCTGCCTTCAGATGAAGATGTAGAACTCTCAGCTCCTCCTGCACCATGCCTGCCTGGAAGCTGCCATGCTCCTACCTTGATGATAATGGACTGAACCTCTGAACCTGAAAGCCAGCCCCAATTAAATGTTGTGTCTTATGAGAGTTGCCTTGGTCAGGGGCTGGTGAGATGGCTCAGCAAGTAAGAGCGCTGACTGCTCTTCTGAAGGTCCTGAGTTCAAATTCCAGCAAACACATGGTGGCTCACAACCATCTGTAATGAGATCTGACGCCGTCTTCTGGTTCGTCTGAAGTCAGCTTCAATGAGCAGGGTTGACCAGAAAAAAAAAAAATCAATTTCCAACAACCACGTGAAGGTTCACAACCATCTATCTATACAGCTACAGTGTACTCACATACATACTTGGGACCTCTGCCGCCCCACTCAAACTGGCTCTGCTTGCTCCGGCCCCGCTGGCTCTGGCATAATTCACTGTAGCTGTCTTTAGACGCACCAGAAGAGGGTGTCAGATCTCATTACAGGTGGTTGTGAGCCACCATGTGGTTGCTAGGATCTGAACTCAGGACCTTCGGAAGAGCAATCAGTGCTCTTATTCGCTGAGCCATCTCACCAGCCCCATTTGTTTGTTTTTAAGAGATCTTTTTTAAAGATACTTGTCAATATTCAATATCAAATAGCTGCTGTATAGCGGTCTCTTTCAATTGGCTCCCAAGAGATCACAACTAAAGTGAGCACATTTAAAGTCAATAACCTTCAGGCTCTATAAACAGATATCAGAAACCTCACCTAAGAGTATCTACTAGGGGCTGGAGAGAAGGCTTAGTGCCTGTGAGCTGCTCTTCCTGAGGATTTGGGTTCAGTACCCAGCACCCACATGTCTGTTCACAACCATATGTAGCTCCAGTTCTGGCCACTATAGGCACTACATGCACAAAGTACATGGACACACATGCAGATAAGACATCCATACAAGTAAGATAAAAGCAAATGAATCTTTTTATAAGGGGGTGATTGCATCAGGAAAAGCAGCTGGATACCTGCTTACAGGCTGTAGAAAATCTTCCCAGGCTGATGGTGCTTGGGTCCCCCAAAGTGCAGATTTTCAAAATAATAATAAAAAAAAAATTAAAGTTTTGTACAAATGTCAGTGTGTTGGAGATTGCAGCTTCAGCAAAGACCAATGAGTTGATTTCATACGCCTGAATCAGAGGCACACATGGAGCAGCCTTTCCCTTCAGGGAGGCAGAGAGCACTAAGAACTACCTCACCGTTGAGTGGGTCCCTGTCCGTTTTGTGAGCATCTAGGAAGGGAGCAGAGATGGACAAGACTGGCCACAGAGTGGGTGGTAGAAGTGCTTGTCTGGTGTGCTGTGGGGTAGGGAGGGGGTGGGGAGGGCTCAGCAGCTCCCTATTTTACTGTGGTCACTTCTGATGAACAGAGTGGAAAAGATATCTGAGGTAGGAGAGATGGCCCAGGGGTTAAGAACACAGCTGCTCTTTCAGAGGACCTGAGTTCAGTTCCCAAGTACCCATGTAGGGTTGCTCACAACTACCTGTAACTCCAGATCTGGGGGATTGGACACCTTCTGTTCTCCTTGGGCACCAGCAAGTGTGCTATCATACATGAGTACACACACACACACACACACACACATCACATACAACCATACATATTGATATTCACACATATGTACACATTCACACTCAGACATATATACACACACGCACACACTATAAAATCTTTTAAAACCTAAAAAGCAGTCCTCTAAAGATGTATGATCCTGAACCCGTCCATGTTTTCTTTTGTTTGTTTCTTTGTTTCTCACATCTCAGCTAACTTCCTAGGATCCTGTTCTGCTTCAGCTGTTACTCTCTACAGAACAACCAGGCTCCACACAGAGAGGTCTTCCCCTGAACCATATTTGGCTCTCTGAGAGGAGGCACACACCTATTTTCCTCCTTCAAGTAGTCATTGGGATGAAAAGTTACCTTCCCACAAAGTAAGGGTGAGTGGGGTGAGGCTTCAGGGCTGCAGAAGTACTTGGGATGCTTTGCAAAAGGTTGCCATGATGACACAATCACGAAATTCATAGACCACAAACAACATGCTTTTAAAGAGTATTCCCATCGTACTTCTGAGGATGTAATTTCAGAGCCCAGCAGCCTTCCCCTCTCATGGATACCCACTGGCACTGAAAGACCCCCATGGGGAGACCCCCCACTCAAATCTCAGGAGGACATGCACCCAAGGAATCACGAGAGACCAGTCTTGATGTAAACACATGAGGCAGTTTCATATCGGAGCTCCGGATCAACATGTATCTCACGCAGGAGATAGAGGAATCGACCACGAGACTCAGGGGTTAGGGTTTTATATTGGGAAAAGGTCTGAGGGAACAAAGGAATTGGTGTGGCTATACATGATTGGCTATTTCAAATATCAGCTAGTGTACATGCAGATCAGGGTGGAAAATTCCTAAGGGTGGTAATCTGAGTCAACAGAGCATCTGGCTGACCTTAAACCATATCTAAGAGGACCAGATGACCCATTACTCAGTTGGGTCGTGCTAGGGCCCACCCGGACATATCTTTGCATGCTTTCTCCTCCACATCTTCCTGGCCTGCTAGTTCCCAGAATGTCCCAACAGCTCGCCTGCCCCTGCCCAGGCTCATCTGGACATGCTCAACCTTGGTCTACTGTGTTTTCCTTAAACCTGCAATTTTCTCATTAGCCAGCACAAGTCTCAAATTGAACTCTTTCAGCACGCCACAGAGGCATTGTCTATGAGTCCCTGGCTAACCTAACAGACTTCCTGTTACCAGGTTCTCACCAGGGGAAGTGAGCTTATATCAAAGAGGCCATCAGTGAGCACACAGCCTGCTACCCGCTAACCCCGCCCTTCCCTGACTTGGCAGTTAGAAAGCCCGGCTGTGGGCTTGTGTTGTGAAGTCTCCTGTAGATCTCAGAGAGTTATAGGGAGAGCCTACACTTCTGCCATGTGTCCACACCGTGTGTCTCTGCTGCTGAGGATGGAACTCTCTTTCCAGGCCCTACCATGTTGCTGCCAACTTGTCTGTCCATGGTGTTAATAACTTCTAACACATGCCCTAGTCCCTAGCAATCCATCTTACATCCCTCTTGAACCTCCCCTTCCCCAAATAAAAACCTTCCTGTGCTCACTGTCCATATGATATCCAAGCCATATGCAACCTGTCAAGACTCCTGTAGCTCCAGGCCAGCTACCCAGAACCATCAGTGAGGTCTGAACACAACATTGTGAACAGTCATGACCCTAGAACACACTCAGTGGTTGGCATTTTTCTCAGCATCATCAGTCATGAGGCTGGAATGTTCTGGAAGAATATATAACAAACACTGTTGATAAACACAGAAACTGAAGAACAGGGAGTCGGCCGGGCGGTGGTGGCACACGCCTTTAGTCCCAGCACTTGGGGAGGCAGAGACAGGCAGATTTCTGAGTTCGAGGCCAGTCTGGTGTACAGAGTGAGTTCCAGGACACCCAGGGCTACACAGAGAAACCTTGTCTCAAAAAACCAAGAAGAAGAACAGGGAGTCAATTGTTTTGAAATTCGTGTGTTGTATGCCCCTGTGTAAGTGGGTACAGACGTGTGTGCATGTTCTTGTCCCCGTGAAGGCCAGAGAAGTCATTGGGGATCTGCTTTTCCCCCTGGAGACAGGCAGCCTGTGCTAGACTGGCAACCAGCAAGCCCCAAGCATCCCCCTGCCTTTGTCAGCAACAGCTCATGTACAGCCACACCTGGCTTTTATGTGCATTGGGCACAGATTTTCTGGACTTCACCATCTCCTCTGCTCGGTAGCCAGCTTTCAGTCTTCCACAATACTGGATCGATTATCTTGTCTAGGCTGGGTATTTCGGAGGAGCAACTATGTGAATGGCTGTCTATGCTCCAGCCTGTGCCATTCCAGGCCAGAGACAAATCAGTAAGTTAGACTGGTGATTGACCAAACGTCTACTTCAAAAGTGTCAACCTGTACCACAGTGCATTTTACTCGTGACCCCAGGTGAGCAAACAAGACTCCTGCTGTGTTTATAAAAAGATAAGGAGAGAAGGAATGTGTTTGGTGGATGCGTAGTCTGGTGTGGGGAAAAGGATGCCTCTGCTGGCAGATGCTGAGGC
>NW_022196905.1:109324075-109325517 GCF_008632895.1 Mastomys coucha
CCCCCCCCCCCAGGGACCAGCCACAAGTATAGAGTAGAGTTTACTCAGGGTATGAGGAAGGAAGTTGAGAGGATAGTAGAGACAGAGAAAGGAAGAGAGAGAGGGAGAGGGAGAGGGAGAGGGAGAGGGAGAGGGAGAGAGACAAAAAGAGGCCAGCCATGAGCATGAGAAGAGGAAGGAGAATGGAGAAATATGGAAGAGAGAGGCAAGAGGACAGAGCAAGAGCAAGAAGGCAAGAGCAAGAGAGCGGAGGGGGTGAGCAGCCTCTTTTATAGTGAGTAACTGTGGGGCGGAGCTTAGACAAAATGGTAACACCCCCCTCTCTCAACTAGTTCCTTCACAGGTTGGATGCTACTAAGCCAGTTCCTAGCACTGACTCATCGAAATCATTTTGGGGCAGATTAGCATTTACAGCCTTACTTGGGGGGTGGGGGGGTGGAGGGAGGGGGGAGGGGAGGAGTTCAACTGCATGTGTAAACAAATACCAAATCACCTACCTACATTCCTAGCCCCTGTTGCTTCTTTTCCTTACCAAAGCCGTGCCATTTTGTTTATCAACCCCCACCTTGGGGCATTCAGTTGGGGGCTCCCCGCCCCCAGAAGATCATCCCCGCTGGGCTTGTTGTGGGCTTACTATAGTAGTGGGGTAGCACGGGATTCTTGCCCAAGTACCCCGCTGCTCCCTGCTCCCTGCTGTACGCAGCCCAGCTTCAAACGCACATGGCCTGGGGGAGGGGCTCTGTGTATGTATGTGTGTGTGTGTGTGTGTGTGTGTGTGTGTGTGTTTGCACTTGCCTGGGTTCGTACTTATAGGGTAAATTAAGGTGGGGAAACCTATATTTCCAGATGCCTTTGTCCATGCATTCCAGGTAAGGCTGGTAGAGTGGAGAGGAGCACCCACAATCCTTCCTGTAGGCACCCTTCACCTATGCTCCGTAAGGAAGTCCAATAAGTTCATTGATTCCCTGAGTGATCTTTGGTTGAATCTTGCCAGGGTTCACCGTTGGGTCCTTAGGAGAAGAGATAGATGTTGGTTGCATCTCTCCCCGACAAGGGATTTCAGCAATACAATTCCTTCCAGTTTGCTTCTAGATGTCATTACAAAATCGGGTCCTGTGAGGCCAGGGATTGATGTGCCCTTCAGCGGAGCAACACCCTAGCGTGCCATTCTCCATGGCTGCCACTAGAGGGCACCCTAAACTCAAAGGAGGCTTGGAAAAGGCCGCCAGGTTTATGGGCTCTTTATCTTGAAATAGCTTCTGGAGAGACGCATTTTCATTTCCTCTTTTTGCTGAATCACCGTGATAAGCGATAAAGAGAAAATGAGTGTGTTTGGGACAGAATTTCTAGCTAATACCTTGATTTAGCTTCGGCTTGGCTTAAAAGTCAAGGTTTTCTTCAGCTTAGCAATGACAAGATGGCTGAGAATTCCTTGATTCCAG
>NW_022196905.1:109326358-109329909 GCF_008632895.1 Mastomys coucha
CCCCCCCCCCCACCTTAGTCAGGATTTCTATTTCTGCACAAACATCATGACCAGGAAGCAAGTTGGGGAGGAAAGGGTTTATTCAGCTTACATTTCCATATTGCTGTTTATCACCAAAGGAAATCAGGGCTGGAACTCAAGCAGGTCAGGAAGCAGGAGCTGATGCAGAGGCCATGGAGGAATATTACTTACTGGCTTGCTTCTCCTGGCTTGCTCAACTTGCTTTCTTATAGAACCCAGGACTACCAGCCCAGGGATGGCACCACCCACAATGGGCCCTCCCTCCTTGGTCAGTAATTGAGAAAATGCCTTATAGCTGGATCTCACGGAGGCATTTCCTCATGGGAGGCTCCTTTCTCTGTGATAACTCCAACCTGTGTCAAATTGACACACAAAACCAGCCAGTACAGTGAGGTATCTCTGTGACAGGCCTGGCCACTTTTGGGAGGAGGATTGTGGAAGGACTTTGGAACTTTATGCCACTGAGTGTTGAGAGCTCTGTGGGATGTTCTGTGGGAACCTGGAAGATAAGAACGCTGAGAACAATGAAAGGCCTGGCTTGTGAAGTTTCCGAGGGAAGTTTAAAGATTCTATCAGTGCTGCTTGATGTATTGAATTGAGAAATATGTGGTTCTGGTTAGCTGGGGTTGAAGGGCAGCTGTGATTGACAAAATACTAGTATCACTGAAGTGAAACCTTCCAGTTACTGGGACAATTGATGCTGGTCAGTTAAAGCTGAGAAATGAGCGGTGGTTAGGAAGAGACCATCTTTCTGAGGTGCAGTCTTCTGGGGAGGGTTTCCTCAGGGTCAGCACCCAGAAGCTATGTTCCAGAGGTGGCCCAGACTGTATGGCAGAACTTGGTACCGTAAGAGTCACCCAGGTGCTACTGGTTTTGAAGGCATGATGAGATCATGAAGAGCAGCTGAGGCTTAGCACTGTGTGGCAGGGCTGGGGTCCCTGGAGAGAGCCCAGGAGAGGCTGTTGGTGAAGGTGAAGCCCAGTTGCAACAAGGGGCCCCAGGATTTTGGAGATGCCAGTACCATGGGACAGCTGTCAAGAACAGAAGCATGTCTGGAGTGTGGAGTTTGACATAAGCCTAGAAGGCAAGCTGAGTGTGCTGTAGACCGCAGAGCAGGAGAAGTAGTAACTCAGCCATCCTCCTCTCCCCGCTCCCAGCCCCCAGGAGCCTAAAGGATGGGGAGTGGATCCCAGATAATTGGATACCAAGTTCTTTACACTTTTGGAGTTTGGTTTTGTGTTGTTCAGATTGTGACTGCACCATGGTTCTTCTGAGCTCTTGATGTAAGAAAGTGTTGAGCTTAACTCTGATGTTGCAGGAGTCCCCACAGTTGAAAGACTTTTAATTTTTAAAAGAGGTTTTGGATCTTAAAAGAGACTTTAGATTCTTAGAGACTGAACTTTTAAAGTGTTTGAATTGGTAAAGACTTGTGGGAGTTCTCTTGGGGATTACATACCCCGTCTATGTCTTTTGTTTGTTTGTTTATTTGTTTTCTGAGACAGGGTTTCTCTGTGTAGCCCTGGCTGTCCTGGAACTCACTCTGTAGACCAGGCTGGCCTCGAACTCAGATATACACCTGCCTCTGCCTTGTAAGTGCTGGGATTAAAGGCATGTGCCACCACTCACTGCCCGGTTTAGAATGAGGCTTTCATTGTGACTGAATGAGCACACAGAAGGGAGAGCCTCTGGTTCTGGCAGAGCTGGCACATCAGAGGTGTCTCTAAAGAAAACTCGAAGCTGGGTCAATTGAATTGTATTGATGGGCATTGGAATATTTCTTTATCCCCCCCTCTTTTTCAGATTTACTTATTTGATTTATATGAGTACACTGTAGCTGTTTTCAGACACACCAGAAGAGGGCATCAGATCCCATTACAGATGGTTGTGAGCCACCATGTGGCTGCTGGGATTTGAACTCAGGACCTCTGGGAGAGCTAGCAGCCAGTGCTCTTAACCTCTGAGCCATCTCTCCAGTCCTTTACCTTCTCTCTTATATGTGGCAGTTTGTGTGAAGTTCTCTCTCACGATCTTCACCAGGCCATTTGTTACCCTTTTAGGCTATAAAGCAACTAGTTCTGTGTCACTCCCCCCACTGCCCACCCAGCCTAGGGAATGAACACTTTGAAGCAGCATCAGGGGCAGCCTCTTTGGGAAAAGCAAAATGGTTGGGGATCATCTGTGGCCTGCTGTGTGGGTGTGGACCGGAACCACCTATACTCGGGGAGAAAGAACACTGTGGCCCAACCACTGTCAATTTGACTGGACGCTTATCTGAGCATGGGAAACAGGTATCAATATGAAACTGAGATGCTTCATAAAAAAACAAGGGTCCTGGCTGCTTACTCCTCCTTACCTCTGATGAGGGACGATCAGGGTTGGGGAGGGGGATTTCTTCTGTCTGTGAATTCTCCGTAGTGATATATAACACTTGAATAACATCTATAATTCTGTGTTCAATAGAACAGGAATTAAATGTGTGGGTTCAGGCATCTACTTTTAGGATAACTCCCCAGGGACTAATAATAATAGGAATATGTCTTTTTTTTCAGGATTGGTAGTAAACTGTGAATATGGATGCTATTTTAGATCGGGGAAGTAGTTGGTAGCCCTAAGCTGTCTCTTATATTTAGAAGCCCGGGTCTAGGGTTACATATCAAGATGCGAGCTGTTTTGCTGATTGCAGCTGTCCTGCTATTTGCCAGGGCTAATTTGCTGATCCAGGAGCTGAGGCCAGCGATTTTTATGTCTGCATCTGCTTCTGCCCATAACTCGTGGGCAAAGACAGGGCTGCTTCAAGGTACCAGCCTGAGCCATGTGCAGGGAATAGCGGTGGGAACATTGGCACGTGCTCCCCTGAATTGTTGGCCCCTTGAAGACAGCTGACTCTGCCTTCTGCGGGGTACCTAGCTGTACTGGGCTTTGCCTGCCGACATTCATAGATTCTGTCTTCTCTTTCTCCTGTTAGGGGGTGAACACACTTCCTGGGGTCTCCCCTAGTGGGATTAGAATTTCAAAGCCAAGTCCAGTTTTCTATTCTTGAGCAGGTGCCCAGTGAATGCCAGCAGGTGGAAGCTTAACACAGTTGGGAAATGGCTTTGGAGGCTGGTAGATTACTCTGCTCTTGCTCTTGGAAGGCATAGTTAGAACACGAGGCCGGGTGTGGACAGTGTTTGTGTTTTTGGCCCACCATCTGTCTCTCCTTCTGGTAAAAGATCTCTGGTTTTCCTCTGGGGAGTCACCTTTCCTGAGCTGAACCCTCCATCTATGAAGTCTGAGCCATGCTAATCATACAGTGGTCTAAAAGGTGGGGGTGGGGGAGGGGAGAGAGGAGGGGAAAGGGAAGAGAGAGGAGAAGAGGGAAGGGGAAGAGGAGAGGAAAGGGAAGAGAGAGGAGGAGGAAGGGGAGGGGGAAGGGGAAAGAAGTGGGGAGGCTTACAGACTCCTTTTTTGTAGCATCAATTGGTATTGGCCACACCTGCCTGATGGTATTCACTCCATGGACTTCTTTTTCCTGGTTCGGATCAATTGCA
>NW_022196905.1:109329919-109365255 GCF_008632895.1 Mastomys coucha
GAAGAAGATGCTTCATAACCATAGGTGTTGCTATGAGACATGGAGGGGAATAAGTTCCCAACCACAGAGAGCAGGCATTCTCCACGACACTCTCCCTACGGGTTTTTAGTCACACAGACAGTAAACGCCTTTTGCTTCAACCTCTTGGTGACACTGGCTGATGGAGAGATCCTCTTGGCCGATGGGCTGGCGAGAGGATGCTGGGATTCTTTTTCCTGAGGCCGAGATGAAACATCCTGACCAAAACAATTTAAGACAGAAAGGGTTCTTGGCTCACAGTTAGAGGTGGTACAGTCTATCACATTGAGGATGGCACACCATCAGGAAGAGGGACCATTGCTTACAGCCTGCCCTCAGGGAGAGGGAGGGGGAGGGGAGGAGGGAGAGCTGGTTACATTTCTTCCTCAGGAAGTGGGGAGAGGGAGAGGGGGAGCAGAGAGAGGGAGAGAGGGAGAGGGAAAGAGAGAGAGAGAGAAAGAGAGAGAGAGAGAGAGAGAAAGAGAGAGAGGGAGAGAGAGGGAGGGAGGGGGAGAGGTGTTTGTGTTCAGCTCACTTCCTGTTATATTCACCTTTTTGTTCACTCCAAGATCCTGAATAAGGAATGGTGCTGCCCATAGTAGGTCCCACCTCACTTAATCTAATGGAGATAACCCCTCACTGCCATGCCCAGAAGCTTCTCTTGCAAGTGACCTCAGATCTCATCAAGTTGACAATAGAGATTAATCATGAGGAAGAAGGACAATCTAATCTTTATTAAGAAACTGTAAAAGAGAACTGTCCCATATTGTTGATTCTAGTGCTTAGGGCCCTATAGGGGTTAATGAAACTCAAAGCCTCTTTTTTTTTTTTTTTAAGATTTATTTTATTTATTTTATGGGTATGAGTACACTGTAGCTGTACAGATGGCCGTGAGCCATCATGTGTGTGGCTGCTGGGAACTGAACTCAGGACCTCTGCCAGCCCTGTTCGCTCCAGCATAATTCACTGTAGCTATCTTCAGATGCACCAGAAGAGGGCGTCAGATCTCATTACGGGTGGTTGTGAGCCACCATGTGGTTGCTGGGATCTGAACTCAGGTCTTTTGGAAGAACAGTCAGTGCTCTTACCCGCTGAGCCATCTCGCCAGCCCCAAAACCTTATCTTTTTTTTCTTCTTCTTTTAGTTTTTCGAGACAGGGTTTCTCTGTGTAGCCCTGGCTGTCCTGGAACTCACTCTGTAGACCAGGCTGGCCTCAAACTCAGAAATCTGCCTGCCTCTGCCTCCCAAGTGCTGGGATTACAAGTGTGCGCCACCACTGCCCACCCCCCCTTTTTAAGATTTATTTATTTTATGTATATGAGTACACCATTGCTGTCTTCAGACATAACAGAAGAGGGTGTTGGAATCCACTACAGATGGTTGTGAGCCACTATGTAGTTGTTGGAATTTGAACTCATGACCTCTGGAAGAGCAGTCAGTGCTCTTAACTGCTGAGCCATCTTACCAGCCCTCAGAGTCTCTCTTAACTCACTGACTGATAAGAGTTTCATCTTATTTTGACTTTAGCTGGACTCATGTGTTAAATGTCTCACAGGTCAGGCATATGTTGGTTCACCTTTAGCCCCACCTCTGTCCTCTCTATGACCTTCTCTATGGAAGAAGGCTGGGGTGGATGAGCACATTTTGATTATAAAAGTTTCTAGCAAGGCGAACACAGCAAGAAAAACCAGCATGGCAAATGGGCTTACTTAAAGCCATTTTTATTCTGTTCTCTCTCAACAACACTTTCCATGTGCTTTGGGGAAAAGACCAGCGACCCAAATGTACACGAATGGGATGAGAGAGTTAGGATCCAGTATGCTGAGAATTCCTGTCCCCAAGTCAGTCTCCTTCTGGGACAAGGGTTGTCTCATGACACACTTGGGTGGAGTCCTGTGTCCAACAATCTCCCGTCCCCAGCCCCTACCTGGGATCCAGTGTTTTCCCAAACACCTTCAATCCACTATCACCATGCTTTGTATTTGTTTAGTGTGCAGAGTCTCCCCCCAGGGGCACATTCATGATAGCAATTAATTTTCATACCGGTATGAGGTAAGGAGGTAGCCATTCTTATCTCCATTTTTCAAAAGAAACTTGTCAAAAATCAACTTGCATAGCTAGTCTCAAGGAAGTAAATGCAGGGTGCCTGGGTGAGGCAGCAGAAGCCTGTGATCCCAGGACTCAAGAGGCAGAGGCAGAAGGTCATCCTTGGCTACATAGCAATTCAAGGCCAGCCTGGGTTGCCTGAGATCCCCCCAAATCCCATCCCTCCCAAAAGGCACTGAGACAGTGCCTTAAATGAACAAGTGATTCCTCGATCACTTGTTCATTTAATAAAATGGGGGGTGGTGGTGTATCTTTTCTTTATTCAAGTTTGTGTCACTGTGTTTCTGACATTAGTTTTGGAGATTTTATTTGGCCATAAATATTACCTGTAGGTTAGTCACTTTTAATCTCTCTCTGAATTCACTTGCTTAGATGGTACAGAGCATCTGTCCGTGCAGAACCATGGAAGCCTATAAACAAATACTATATAAACAAAACAATGTCACTGAGGTCTATCGAGAGTGGACCTGAAGACCACTGTCTCTTTGCTATGGTGGGCAATGACTGGAGTTTCAGAAAGGTGTTAAGGACCCACTAGTACCCAAGGGAGACATTCTCCTCGCACAGCAAGGACTGAGAAAGGATAAAGCAGGAAGCCTTCTTTGAAATTCAGCATTATTTACCATCTTTTTTTATAAATCAGAAACCACCTTGAGTACCACCCGTGGCACGTGCTTTGCACACTGCAACAACTCTATGCCAGCATCATCTGGCGAGTGGGGCAATGGCATCCTGAAGCCAGAGCGTTCACACCGAAGCAGTTGACTTTATACAAGAAGGTCAAGAAAGAAGCACAAGGGTGTGGCTCTTCCAGGTGGCATCCTGGAGAAATCAAAGATCTTGATTTAGCAAATCCATCTGAGATTTGCTAAAAGAAATAGATAGAAAAGAAAGCCACATTCCATAAATTGGACATTTTTAACTCCACATGTGGGGTGGAGAAGGTGCTCAAAAGCCTAGGATCTGGGTTCATTCTGGGGTGCCAAGTGATCAATGCAGATACAAGCAAGAGAAGGCAGCGGGGACATTAAAGATGGGACGAAAACGTAGAAAGTCCGGGTGAACTCTGGGGACGCTGAGGGAGATGGAGAGACCCTACAGCATGGAAAAAAGGAAGAAGAAATAAACCTAGGACCTCAACTGTACTAGAGAACTTTAAACATGCTACGGTATTTGTACTCGATTTTGTAAACACCAGCATTCACAGCTCTCCCGGAAAGCCACCTGGTCCCCTCGCCGCCCCCAAATCCAGACCTCCCAGTGAAAAGCAGCAAGGTTTCTGGAGTTCATCCCTGAAGAGGAGGAATGGATGCAAAGGGTTTGCTGAGCTGAGACATGGAGACGTCATTTTCTTTTTCATCAGCCAAAGGCTTTGGTGGGTGTGTCTGCACCGCTGTGAGCTCCTACGTTCCGGACTAGTGGATGTTCATTTGCCAGGGACCCGCCTCTGGAGAGTCCTGGAGGAAAAGATCTCACAGTCTAAAAATCAAGGATCCATTCCTCAGAAACTTCTTTGGGGTGTGTGCAGATGAGGACCGTCCACCATGCTTCCCAGCTAAGAGCCGTTCCTTCAGGGGCTGTGTAGCACAGAGAGGGAGAGAGGATGTGAGAGAGAGAGAGAGAGAGAGAGAGAGAGAGAGAGAGAGAGAGAGAGAGAGAGAGAGAGAGAGAGAGAGAGAGAGAGAGAGAGAGAGAGAGAGAGAGAGAGAGAGAGAGAGAGAGAGAAAGACAGTGCTCAGGAATTCTGGGATGACCTTGAGAGCTTGCTGGTCTTACTTGGCAGGAACTTACCACAACTAGAGGATGCTATCGCGCGAGCTGCGAGCGCTATTAGGCTTTTGTGCTTTTGACTCTAAGTGCTGATTTTCTTTTGAGAAACACTTTTTTTTTTTAAAACCTGTTACAAGTGGTCCCTGCAAAACCTCCTGTATGATACAGATGGAGCTTCACTCACTGAGCATCTCTGTGCCTCTTTCTGTTCCCTAATGTTTTTTGGTTCTCGGTGCTGGGTTGTATTTATCCTCTGAGCACTTTTTTCTGCATTTAAATATGCAGGTATCCATATTTGCAGGTAGGAGTGTGTGTGTGTGTGTGTGTGTCTATGCTTGTGAAGGTCATGGGTCAACACTGGATGTCCTCAATCCACCTCCCTACCTTATTTTTTGAGTCAGGGTTTCCTACTGATCCTGGAGCTTTCCCACTAGGATGGACAGACAGACCAGCAAGCCCCAGGGACTCTTGCCTTCCTCTGCCTTTCCAGTGCTAAGATGCCAGGAACATGCCGTGGCACCTTACACGAGTGCTGGGGATCTGAACTCAGGACATCAGGCTCATACTTTACCCACTGAGACATCTCCTCAGCCCATAGGTGGGTTTTGAAGTGTGAGATTGGTGTGTTGCTGGGCACCTGGGAACATGGCTGTTCCCTGTTCAAAGGGAGGTTGGTTCTAGGTCCTTCCACTCCCACAAATACCAGCTTCCCGTCACACAGCCCAGATTTCCTATATAAAGTAGCTTGTTATTTATGTAGACCCTGCATGAAATCTTTTCATCTCTAGATTTTTTGTTTGTTTGTTTTTGTTTTTGTTTTTCGAGTTCCTGGCTGTCCTGGAACTCACTCTGTAGACCAGGCTGGCCTCAAACTCAGAAATCTGCCTGCCTCTGCCTCCCAAGTGCTGGGATTAAAGGTGTGCACCACCACTGCCTGGCTCTAGATTATTTATAATTCTGAATACAGTGTGAACATGGAGATCATCCTTATGCTGCTTAGGAAATAACAAGAAAAATGTCAGCTTGTGTGTGATGAAAATGCTATATTTTTCTAAATAGCTTTGGTCTGAGGATGGTTGAATTTAAAGGACCCAAGGCCTGAATGTACATCCAGAGAGACCGCTGCAAAGACGGTCCCAAGCTGCTCTTCAACCAATAGTAAAACAGCCAGAGTTTCACACTCTGCCAACCTTGATCTCGCCCATCTTCTTTGAGGCTTCAGTCCGACCAACAAAATGATGCAGCGGTAAACCAATGCTCTAAACTGCGCTTCCCTGCTCATTCACAAAATCCTTCCTTTTCTTTTTGTTTGTTTGTTTGTTTTAAATATCTGGGTCATATGGTAATCCAAGTTTTTTTTAAAGATTTATTTATTTACTTTTATGTTTATGACTACACTGTAGCTATACAGATGGCCGTGAGCTCCAGCCCTGCTTGCTCTGGCGTAATTCTCTGTAGCTGTCTTCAGACACACCAGAAGAGGACATCAGATCTCATTACGGGTGGTTGTGAGCCACCATGTGGTTGGTGGGATCTGAACTCAGGACCTTTGGAAGAGCAGTCGGTGCTCTTACCTACTGAGCCATCTTGCCAGCCCCTTCCTTTTCCTTTTGAGACAGACTCTCAGTAGGCCAGGCAATCCTCAAGCTTGAGGCAATCCTCCTGTTTCAGCTTCTCCAATGCTAAGATCACAGGTCCTAGCTACTGTAAGGACTATATCATATCCTACTACTTTATATTTTTTTCATAGTTAAAAAAAAAAAAATCTACCATTGCTGGATATCTAGTCTTGAATTTTCCTTCTCTTAACTTACCTGAGCCAATAAAGAAAGCCTGAACAATCTTGGAGGGATAGGTCATATCCCTATTTTTATTAGGAATAAACTTCAGTAAAGATATATTTATGTAGAAACAATACCCTGGCAGCCCTGTCCCAGCCAATCACAGTAAAGAACACAATTTTGCTTTTATAAAAAATTTAAAGGCCACGCAGAGATAATGTCTGGGGATTGTATTGTACATTTATTTTACTTAATGGGAAATCCATGCTGTTCCACAAAGGATAAGAGCTACTGCTCAGCTGAAGCTGGAGAACCCGGCTGTCACCACACTCAGTCCGTGGAAATGAATATGGATGAGAACCTAACTCCTACTGACTCTTTTTATGTGAACTCTGTGTGTGTAGTGTTCAGGCAACCAGCAAGCGCTCGCTCCACACACAGCCAAGGACTTTGGCCTCCAGTCCTTTCCCATCCTGGGAATTGTTCAGAGGAGGGCTGTTGGGGGCCAATCAGATCTGCCTGGGGGGGCGGTAAAATGGCACCCTCCTCTGGAAACTTCCAAGGTGAAGTTTGATTACACTCAACACCAGAGAAGATGAAAGATGAAGTTCCTCGGCCCCACTTGGTCACCTGAGATCGCCACACTTGTAGAAGAGTGCAGTTGTCAGTCATCTTGATGCTCAAACTTTGCCATGCTCAAGTGGCTGTGAGCCCCGGGGGGAAGGAGGAAGGAGAGGAGGAGGAGGAGATGTGGGAGATGTGGAGTTATCTTGGAAACAACAATAAGCGAAGCGTCAGCAGGTGTCTCGGACATGGCAGGACCTCTGCTCCAGGGAGGTGAGACATTCCCTCAGTCCTTGCAGACAGGAGCCCTTACAAAATGCCTTTGTTCTCTTTGATGCCAGGTCCTGAAAATAAAACTTCAGATTTTCTCAGACTTTCCTGAGTAATAAGATTATCTTTTGTTCTAACGGATAACTCCTGCTTGGTCTCCCGATAGCCTAGTGATGCTGGGTGGTTGCCTTGGAAACCGATCGTATGATGGCCTGTCAGTAAGTCTTCAGCTCTATCTCTTTTCCCAACCTCCCAGGGAAGGGAAAGAGGCTGAGGCTGAGTTAATGGTCGTTCTCCGTGCCAACAGTAGGAAAGCCCTGCAACCGCTCAAAGAGACAAGTTCTGAGAAATTTCTAGACTGCCAACAACCTGTGCCTGGAGGAAGCTGCAGGCAGAGAGGCAGGGAGGCTCATGGACACTCCTTAATGATGGACTTCCTAGCAAATAAGTACACGTTAGTGCTTCCGAGAGTCAGCTAAGGGTCAGCTACACACGTGGAGGGGTCTGAAGAGGGGTCCCGGAACTCTGATTCCTAGCTGTTAGAAAGTCACACGTCATCCAAGGCTTACCTCCCGATGGGGGATTTCTGAACTGCAGGGCGCCCAGCTGGTGTTTGTTGAGAGCTTCTGTGTTGTGTGGGGTACTTTACCAACCTACATCTGATTACAGAAGTGCACAGCTTTGAATGTATATAAAAAAGGAAAACATGTTTTTTTCCTCCCCTCTGCAAGGCATGTAAACAAGCCTGGCTTCATGGCACACGCCCATGGGCGAGAATGTTTTTTCATTAAGTAAAAACTGTAAGACAGGAGTTCTGTGATGTTAGAATACTTAGAATTGATCCCCTGTGAGATACTGCATATTTTTTTTTAGATTTATTTATTTATTTTATGTATATGAGTACACTGTAACTGTATAGATAGGTGGTTGTGAGCTTTCATGTGGTTGTTGGGAATTGAATTTTTAGGACCTCTGCTTGCTCCAGTCAACCTGGCTCACTCCGGCCCAAAGATTTATTTTTTATTATTATACATAAGTACATTGTAGCTGTCTTCAGACACACCAGAAGAGGGCATCAGGTCTCATTACAGATGGTTGTGAGCCACCCTGTGGTTGCTGGGATTTGAACTCAGGACCTTCGGAAGAGCAGTCAGTGCTCTTACTGGCTCACCAGCCCAAGGTGCTGCATATTTTAAGATCACTCCAGGGCTCGTCTGGGATGCAGAGATCTACATTTACAAGTCCCCGGGCCGGATCTGTTGCAGGTGACCTGAGTACTCAGGGTGCTTTGAAAAACAGGACCTCTGAGAATAGCCAAACCTTGCTTGAATCTTCAGCGTAATTAGGAGAAAGCTGAATTGCGAAGATGTAGTGGCTTAGGCCAGAGATTTGCATATGTTCAGGATGAGGAACACCTTTTGTCTGTGTGATCAATTCATCTCAGCAACTTTCCTGGCCACTTGAGGGCAAAGTCTCTGACTTTGAGAGACTCCAAGTTTCTGATGCTGTTTGGACCAGAACCATCTGACAAGAAGACATTGTTCTGTGCAAAATTTGCATTATCTTCATATCTTCTGAATCTGATGACGTGAAACCACTCCCCCAACATCGTGTGACTTACTTAGGTAGTCTGCAGAATTGGATGAGAACTTTTTGTGAGTTTGGTTAAAGACTATTATGATTTGGGACTATTTAAAGAAAAACAGTGGAGACATTGGCCATTTGACTTCTATTCTTGGTCTTGATTATTATTTGAGAATAAAAACCAGCTACCTTAATACTTCTACTACTACTACTACTACTACTACTACTACTACTACTACTACTATAATAGTTTTCAGTGCTAGGGACCGACCAAACCTTGGTTCTTACTCACACCAAGCTGGCACTTTATCACTGAACTATATTAATTAAAAATTCTTTTTTTGAGATTAATATTTTTTTGAGGTAGAAATTCACATAGCCCAAGCTGATTTTGAACTTTCTAGGTAGCCGAGGATAGCCTTGAGCTCTCTCTCTTGTTGCTTTCTCTCTACCAGTCTGTGCTGGGGTTTTAGGCACACTACTATGCTAGTCTAGCTATGAAGACCAATTTTTTTTTTGTTCATTTGTCTTATTTTTTTACAAAAATATTTACTTTATTATTTTTATTTATGGATGCATGTGTATTTGCATGTGAGTTCAGTGTTCTCAGAGGCTAGAAGACGGCATTGTAGGTGACTGCAGGTCTGTTTGATGTGGGTACAGGGAATGGGACTCAGTCCTCAGGAAGAGCAGCAAATGCTCTTAGCCTCTGAGCCACTCACTCTCTAACACATTTATTATCACTTTGTTGATTTATTTCCTTTTATTTTCTGAATATGGGTGTTTTACATGTATATCTGTCTCGTGTGCATGCTTGGTGCCCTTGGAGACCAGAAGAGGGTCTAGGATCTCCTGCGACTGGAGTTACAAACTGTTGTGAGCCACCTGATATGAGTGCTGGGAATTGAACCCAGGTCTTCTGAATGAACAGCCAGTGTGCTTAACCACTGAACCATCTCTCCAGCTCTCTCTTGTTTTGTTTGTTTATTTTGTTTTGAGACAGGGTCTCTCTATCTAGTCCTGACTATCCTGGAGCCTCTGTCTATATAGAGACCAGGCTGGCCTTGAACTCGGAGATCCTTCCATCTCTACCTCCTGAGTGCTGGGATGAAACATGTGTGCCACCATCACCTGCATCCCTTGGTTTTGTTTGTTTTAAAGACAAATACAAATGGTTTTTAAAAATCGGTCCTTTTCTTTAGAGAGGATTTTTGAATTAAACTCAGAAAGTTCCCACATTCATGACTTTTTGCCTCACCTGGGCTTGATATTCTCTGCAGTCAGATTTCCTCACCCTTCCATGAAGTCCTTTCGAACTTCCAAGTTGTCACAGCAGAGCCTGCTGTGGGGACACACGCTAGCCTGTAACTCTATTCCCCTCCCTGGCATTGCCTTAGAGCAAACTAGGACAGCGAGCTTGCTGAGGTAAAAGAAAACTGACCACTCTGCTAAGGGCCACCCTTGGTGTGCCTTGGACTCAGGAGGAAGAAGGATGCCAGGATCAGGCCACGAGGCTTCTGTTAAACACTGGGATCAGGAGAGTTCAGAGCTGAAAAATTGCAGACTCCCAGGTTCCTTTCTAACTTATCTAAATGTTCGTTGGATGACAGTATCTTTAAACCTTCCCACGTGATTCTTAGGCTGCCGAGATTTGGGAACCTGTGCTTTAATAGTTCCACCATGCAATTTAATTCCTCCAGAGTAGGGCTGGGATATTTTATTTCAAAGGATTATAGAGAAATTGACTGCTATTCAGCTTACTGGAAGATGCAATTGATTTATATGGGCTCTTTCTTTCTGTCTCTGTCTCTCTTATACACAAAGAACAAAATATTAAAATAGTAATTTATTTGTGGCAGGATCTTAGGACATAGCCTAGACTGACCTTCACTCTTGAGAAATGCTATAAATCATTTAAGTTTCTCTGTGGGATTTTAACTCTGGACACCCTCTTTTGTTTTCTTTGATAACTTGGAGGGAAATGTAGCTAGGAGGGATCTGAACTTATAGATAGGAAGATAATTCTAGATTCTATTCTAGGGATAAAGGAGTCTGAGAACTTAACAGCTAGCTCAGACGGTCTGTGTGTTAGCTCGAGGTTTTATTTTGAGACACGGTCTCACTATGCAGCTCAGGAACTTGATACACAGTACAGGTTGTCCTTGAACTCACAGAGCTGTCTTCGGCACTCTGCTGGGATTACAGGTAGACATTACCAAGTCTGAACTAGGATTTGAATCCTGGTAAAAACTGGTGCCTAAAGCCATGCTCTAACCACTGTGAGACACAACCACCCGTGGAAGAAAGAATGGAGGGGTGGCCTCCAATTCATAGTTCACTTTTGTACTAGGAAAGCAACACAAGGAAAGTCTGTGCAAACCAATACCTTGTCACACCCGGAGACATTTGTATTATGAATAGCGGATGTCCTTATGCTATAACTTCTGACTTTCTTAGTCAAAAAACTTGGGTGATATCTTAGGGACAAACACCGTGTGTGTGTGTGTGTGTGTGTGTGTGTGTGTGTGTGTGTGTGTGTGTGTGAGTGTGTATGTGTCAGTGATACAGCAGGTGCTAGTAGATGCCAGGAAGCATCAGATGCCCCTGGAGCTGGAGCTGCAGGCAGTTGTGAGCTACACATTGTGGGTCCTGGGTAAGAGCAGGAAGCTCTCATCACTACTGAACGTTATTGCCAGCCCTGACAATCTTATGTTTGAAAGCTAAATGTTTACTTCAGAATGCCAAGTAGACAGGTTCCAATCTGAAGGTGTGTTATTATTTTATGTTTGGGTTTTGATCCTTATTTTGGGTTTAAAGAGTGTGATGGTTTATATATGGTCAGCCTAGGGAGTGGCAGGTGTGGCCTTGTTGGAGTAGGTGTGTCACTGGGGGTATGGGCTTTAAGACCCTCATCCTAGCTGCCTGGAAGTCAGTCTTTCACTAGCAGCCTTCAGATGATGTTGAACTCTCAGCTCTGCCTGTACCATGCCTGCCTGGATGCTGCCATGCTCCCACCTTGATGATAATAGACTGAACCTCTGAACCTGTAAGCCAGCCCCAATTAAATGTTGTCCTTTATAAAAGCTGCCTTGGTCATGGTATCTGTTCACAGCAGTAAAACACTAACTAAGACAAACAGTTTAGTTGTCAACATCTAAATCAGATTTCTTTCTCTCTTTCTTTCTTCCTCCCTTCCTTCCTTTCTTTCTTTTTTTAAAGGCATTTGTTGTGGAAAGGCAGAGAGAGAGAGAGAGAGAGAGAGAGAGAGAAAGAGAGAGAGAGAGAGAGAGAGAGAGAGAGAGAGAGAGAGAGAGAGAGAGAAGAATAGAGAAGCAGAGGCTGGCCATGGCCGAATGGGGAGAAGGGGGAATGAAAGGGGAGAGAGGGGGAACAAGGGAGAAGAGCAAGAGGGTAAGAGAGGCAAGAGCTTAAGGGCCTAAATCAGATTTCTAATACCTTTTAAAAATGGGATCAACATCTGGAGGGATGCTTGCTCCCTTTAAAAGGGTTCACCACCATCTTCCTTCCCTGCCCTGCCTCCTTATTCTTTTCTAACCAGAGCACTACATTTGTGTATGTTCCCTGCCTGACTCTGACATCTGTGAGCTCCAGCCCTGACTCACTACAAACTCAAGGTGCTGTCACCCCCATTAATGAATGCTGGAGTTGACTGTAAAGCAAGAACAGTTTATCTCTGTCACTGGGCATACCAGAAAAGGAGGCATTGACAGGGAGGTAGTATGAGGCTGTAGTTAAGATCCCAGTGCAGGGACGGAGACACAGTTCAGTGCTTGCTGTGTAAACATGATTTCAGATCTCCAGCAGCAGCATAAGAAAGAGCCAGGTGTGGCAGTGCGAGCTGGTCATCCCAAGGCGGACGGCTCAGTGTGAGACCCTATGTCAAACGGTAAGGTGGAGAGGTGATGGTCCTACCATCAACCCCTGACTTTCATGTGACCTACAGAGGTGAATCCAGCCGCACACGCAGATATATACATGTGAAGTGAGCATACGCACACACATGCATAAACACAAACCCAGCATAAAGAACTGCTATTAAATCCTATCTTTTCTGCCAATCCTCTGTAAAGCTTTAGGCACATTACTTGGCTTCTCTGAGCCTCAGCCTCCTTCTCTGTAACACGGTACTTCCTCTTGAGCTGTATGGGAGGTTATGCAAGCTTGCCCTGTGAGAGCTCTGAGTGTCATCTGGTGTGTGACAATGTGAGTCTCACATGGCTGTTACTATAACCCACCTAGCTCTAAGTTTGATCTGGGCAGTTTGTGTTTTCCTTAGAAATGAAACCAAGACTGGCTTGTCCTTTCCTAGGGACACTCTCTTTTGAACTTGACTCATGAGTACACAGACCTGCACCTTCTTCAGTGGCCTCTTACCATCCCGGTCTCCTCCTCTCCTCCTGCCACACCTACAGCAAGAGTAATCATAACTTCAGTAAGGGGTCCACATTTCCTTTTTTTTTTCTTTTTTCTTTTTCTTTTTTTTTTTTTTGAGACAGGGTTTCTCTGTGTAGCCCCTGGCTGTCCTGAAACTCACGCTGTAGACCAGGCTGGCCTCGAACTCAGAAATCCACCTGCCTCTGCCTCCCAAGTACTGGTATTAAAGGCGTGCACCACCACTGCCTGGCTTCCCCCCCACCCCCTGCATTTCCAGTGCATTAAGAATAAGAAGCAGCCACCAAGCTACACACTTTCTCTGTTACCTATGTAGTGTGAACCACAGCTGGGGAAACTGAGGCTGAGAAAGTTAAACAATTGAACTGGGGTAAGTGAGAATCTAGACCCAGGTAGTCTGGTACCAAACCTATACTATTACTAATGCTTCACAGTCCCTTACAAACACACACACACACACACACACACACATACACACTCACACACACACACATACATACTCACACACACGTACCCATACCCATGAACACATGCATACACATGCACACATACATACACATATGCACACATGTATGTACATGTACCCACATGTTGCAGGTAACCCCGGGGCTAATTGTTTTTTATGTTAATTCCTTTCTCCTGTGAGGGACTGTTAACAAGTCAGCACTCGCCAGGCAGTGGTGGTGCACATCTTTAATCCCAGCACTTGGGAGGCAGAGGCAGGCGGATTTCTGAGTTTGAGGCCAGCCTGGTCTACAGAGTGAGTTCCAGGACAGCCAGGAGTACACAGAGAAACCCTGTCTCAGAAAACAACAACAACAACAGCAACAACAACAAAAGTCAGCACTCAGGTGATTTCCTGTAAACCTTCTTCCCACCTTAATTTATAAAATAAAAGCTAGAGCTGGTGATTGGGCAGAGAAAGAGGGGAAGGTGGAGCTGAAGGTTTTGGGAAAAAAGAAGAGAGAGGATGATGGAGGAGGAGGTGGAAGAAAAGCGGAACAGAAGCACATGGCCTGGAGAAACCACAAGTTCTAAGGGGTCTCAGATGGGGAAGATGGTAGTGTAGTGGTAGATCTGCCCAATCTAGGCACACAGCTTGTACTCATATTAATTGAGTTATGTTGTCATTGCCGGGGCATATTTGGGTTGGAAATTTACCGCAGCACCTACACACATATACACATACATACACACACCCACACCCACACCCATGCACACAGATGTACACATGTGTGCACACACATGTACACAATGCACCCACATGCATACATGTACATATACACTCATGAACATGCATACACACATACACATACACATATATACATGCACAACCACACACATACACATATATACATGCACACCCACACACATACACACACACTACACCCATACACATACACACCCACATATGCATGCATACACATATACACTCATACATGCATGCACACACACTCATGCACACATACAATACACGTATACACATGTGCACACACACACTCATGCATATGTGCACACACTAATGCACACATAGACACACACATGCACACTCTCACACACACCCACGCACACCCACGTACACAGTGCCTTCTTTACGAATGAAGTCAGGCATGTCCTCATCTGTTCTCCAGTATTCTCCTCTTTCCCACATTCCAGGCTGACATCATCACATTTCACTCAGCTCGATGACACCAGCGTCATTTTTGTGAATTCTGAGTCCCCTTTGCTCTTTTTCCCTTCCTTGGACACTGTCACCTGTTTCTGCCTTGGGACACTTTCCCTTAGGCCACGGGCTCCCATGCCTGCCTGGTCCTCATCACTCATGGATTGGATCTGGCTTATCCCACAGGAAGTTGATCCCCTGTGACATCGCAGTCCTCTCAGTTGTCAAGGCTGGGCTGGCTCATCTACCCAGATTAAGGATCTGACCTCTTCCCTCCTCCACCAAAACAAGGCTGGTGTCCTCAGCCTCAGGGACAGTGCTGTGGTTCAGGATGAAGGAAGTATTAGTTGCCCAGGAAGAAAAGCTGTAAGATTCTCAGCACGATGGGTTTAGGCTTCTCATTTCTGGGCCTGAACTGGGTACCGTGTGTCCTTTTCCTTTGTCAGAACTCTGTCAGAGAGTGGCCTTGATTCTATCTGGCGAAGCTCACTGCAGCTTATTAGAGAAGTCAGAAAAAAAAATATGTCCAAATCCAGAGAGAAACATCGCTGTCCCTCTCCCTATGAGAGAAGAGCTCATGGGTGATTCCCAAGGCGCATGACTCTGCTGCCCCTGAACAAAGATGAGTGAAACTCAAAGTCACGTAGGACATAATTTTGCAGACATGTAGTGAGGCGGTTATTAGGACGATCCAGATGTTCCATGTATACCTTCATGTCTCCTACCCTCTGACAGCTAGGTGGGACTGTGTGATGAGCTTCTGTCATCTAACTGTGAGCCTAAGTGGTGTTTGCTCAGGCAGTGGGAAGTCCTGTAGGTTCTCTGATCTTCCCCACTCCCTGCCTTAGCCTGACATCACTTCCTGTTCTAGAAATGAAGGTTGGGGAGGCATAGCCCACAGATAAAAATACCTGTTTCTGTAAATAAAGCTTTACTAGGACACAGCCACAGAGATTGTTCCCATACCCTCTATGACTGCAGCTGGGTCCCTAAGCAGAGTTCAGTATTTGCCACAGAGGTGGCAAGAGAGGCCATGTGCCCTGCGAGGTCCAGAATATTTACTACTGTGCCAGAGCAATCCAGTCCCAGTGTGTGAGGACAAGCCCTGATGCATCAGATCAAGGACTGCCCAGTACACTTTACCCAGGGGACTTGCTAATGAAACCTTGCTTCCAGGTGCACAAGAACAGTAGGATCCCTGCAGCTTGGGTCAGAATGAAGGGGAAGGTAACTCCATCCTTGTTGGAATGTCCCTAGTTCTTCTTCAGATGGTATTGAAGGGTCAGATGTACCCCCTCGAGTCCAGGTCTGATTCTCAACTCCCATATTCTACTTTAATGGTTTTTGTGTACCTGTGGTTTAAGGGGAAACTGAACAGGAAAAACTGACTAGGGTCATTCTGCGGATAAACATGTCAATCATGACTCAAGGTGGGTACAGTCATATCAAATTTTTCTCTAGATAGAACTGCTATAATACAGCTGAGTTATTGATAGTCTGGGTCTTGGAATGCCTGTGTAGGAAAGAGAAACCTTGACTATACCCTGTATGGTCTGTGTAACAAGAAAACACAAAGACCCTGCTTTTTTTTCCTTTAAATTCTCAAAACCTATTTTAACCTATCTTGGGTTTTTTTGCTTTTGCTTTTGTTTTTGTTTTTTGAGACAGGGTTTCTCTGTGTAGCCCTGGCTGTCCTGGACCTTACAATGTAGACCAGGCTGGCCTCAAACTCAGAAATCCGCCTGTCTCTGCCTTCCAAGTGCTGGGATTAAAGGCGTGCACCACCACCGCCTGGCTTATTTTAACCTATCTTAATGGATCCCCATGGGCATTTGGGAAAAGCTCTTAATAGCAGGAGGGGGTTCAGAGTGCCCACTTACTTCCTGGAGAAGTGCACTGCACAGGAAACACCGATGATGACCAGGCCGATGATGATGGAGGCGATGGCCACCCACTTGGCGTTCCGCCCCAGCCTCCTGGCTCCTTCGTAGTCTCCATCATTGTAGCTATTCAGAGACTGGGGGACACAAAAGAAGAGCCAGTGACCACAGACAACCCATATGGAAAGGCTCGAGCCTTCTCAGTGGTCTTGATAGAACCACTCTTTTTTTCTTTTCTTTTCCTTTTTTTTAAAGATTTATTTATTTTATGCATGTGAGTACACTGTAGCTGTCATCAGACACCCCAGAAGGCATCAGATCCCATTACAAATGAGCCACCATGTGATTGCTGGGAATGGAACTCAGGTCCTCTGGAAGAGCAGTCGGTGCTCTTAACTGCTGAGCCATCACTCCAACCCAGTAGAACCACTCCTAGGGAGCCATTAGAAACTGTTCATCTCAGCATCAGGCTGTTGGGAAAACATGGTTAACATCTCTCCTCAGGAAGCCAGTCCCTCAGTCCAAGGCTTCCTACCTACCCCACCCCCACCCCAGGGCTGCTTTTGTCTCTCTCACCCATACAAAGACTGTGAGTGATAATGCTTGCGTCTCTCATTCAGCCCAGGACCTCTGTCCCCACGGCCACACTTGCCAAGTGGAAGATACTTAATACATATCTAACCCTGCAGATACACATCTGCAGAACGAAAGGACATGACTGTGTCAAGCATTAGGGCAGTCATTGCAAAGTTCACCCCACAGCCCCGGCCAGGGCCAGCTTGCCACCTGCTTTTGGATAGCCGGTTTGGATCAAACACAAACTCATTTGTTTGCTATTGCTTGTGACTGCTTTTGTGCTACAGTGACAGGTGATAGCATTAGGGACTTGGGACAAAAGGTCATAGCGTTTGTCAAGCCCAAGCTATCTGCTGGTTGGTTATTTACAGAAAGCATCCAGTCATTCACACACTAAGAACTTTGGCTCAATTATTCATATGACCCAGCCAAGATCGTCTTTTAACTGGTACCCTCAGATGTAGCTTCTCAGACTGTTAAAATGTTGCAATAATGAGAAATGCTACTCGCCGAGCCCTGTTCCACCTTCCTTCATCCCCTGGCCCTCTGGTTCCTTTTCTGTATCACTCATGGCTTGGCTTTTCAGGATGCTAGGGGTTATTACTGAGCCAAGTTTTTTTTTTCCACTGTCAAGGATGCAGAAGGCTAGGTTGGGGTTTGAATCACCTAAGATGGGGCAGGGGTTGGGGTGGGGGTGGGGGTGGGGCAAGGCAGAGGCAGAGAGGATTTCAGAGAGGGATCTGGATTTCAGGCTAGTCTGTGACTCCAGCCAGCACCAGCTCGAGATCTATCTCATCTCAGAGGTCAGATTCTGTTTGGGCAGCTGGGATAGGTACAGAAGCAAGCAGCCTTCCAAGGCCCATTGTCCCTTTCTGAGGACTGGAGGTGGTAGCAGCAGAAGCTTCACACAGAGGATTCAAGGAATTAACGTGTGAATTGGGCACTGCTTTTCCTGTGAATTGGCTGCAACCTACACCTCCTCTGGTATTGCAACCATGAGGTCTTTGGGTGTGACAGGGAGTCTCCACGTCTGACTATCTCCGTGGTCGTGAGGACCCAAGTTCAGACAGGCGTTTTAGATTCTTTGTTTTGTTTTGTTTGAGACAGGGTCTCTCTGTGTAGCCTTGGCTGTCCTGGAACTCACTCTGTAGACCAGGCTGGTCTCGAACTCAGAAATCTGCCTGCCTCGGCCTCCCAAGTGCTGGGATTAAAGGCGTGCGCCACCACTGCTCAGCTTAGACTCTTCACAGTCAAAGTTACTGCCAGGAACATTAGGAATCCAAATTCCGACCTTGTGATCTAGCATAGAGTTAGGAAGATTCAGACCATCCACCCCTGACAACAAATTATCATTCTTTTGTGTGTCCTTGAAAAACATCTCAGAGATCAGCAGTCTCGAAGACTTGAGCAAGAGGAAAAATAATGAGACCTTCTACCAGGGTTAACTCTTGACTCACTAGTCAAGAAAATCTTCTGTTCTCCAATAGTAGTGACCAAAATAAGCAGGGAGGACTACCGGCCTGGGCCACATTTAAAGGCATACATATTGTCAGGGTATTGTCTATGAGCTCAGGGGAGAATTGGGGGGTTCAGGGGAGATACAGGGGGCTCTGGGCTATTTGGCTTGTTTAGGGCAGGTCAGCAAAGCCACAATGACCACCCAGCTAAGGGGTTTGAGTATAAGCTGTGGATACATCCTTCCTCACCTTCAGCCAGCCTGGCACCCTGCGTGTGACCTTCCTCCTCCTTGGGTACCACCCTCTCTCCAAGATTCATGAGAGAGATCCCAAGGAGGCTGCTATTGACTTGAAACAGTTGAAAAAACCCTCTTTCAGTGCCAAGGAGGATTCTCTTCTCTGTATATAGGACTCAGCTCTGACTTTGTTTCCCCTTCTGCCTCTTGGAGACAGGTTCTCCCTGGTAAGTCAGCTAGGTGAATGTAAAGATATTGGAGAGGGGTCAGGGCAGAAGAGTTTCAAGATTCCAGACTAAGGGACTTCTGCTATGCTGCTGCTGCTGGTGGGGTCAGTTTAAAGGTCGATGCAAAGCCGGGCAGTGGTGGCGCATGCCTTTAATCCCAGCACTTGGAAGGCAGAGGCAGGTGGATTTCTGAGTTCGAGGCCAGCTTGGTCTACAGAGTGAGTTCCAGGACAGCCAGGGCTGCACAGAGGTCGATACAAGAGTTACTTTGCTCAAAGCTGGGACAAAGCACCTGACAGAAACAGTTTAAAAGAGGAGAGGTTTACTCTCTGTTTGAGGTGGCAGGAGAAAGGGGGTGGTCAGCTTGTTCATGTTATGGTAAGGATCAGAAACAGAGAGAAAGAGATGGGAACCAGAGGTGGAGCAGAGGCCCTCCACAGCCAGTCTCTAATGACCTACCTCCGCCAGCTGAACCCTCACCTTCCAATCTTCCCCAGCCTCCTCAGACAGCAGGGAGGGGCACCAAGTGCTGGACACCTCCATCCACACTTTAACAAGAGGAGCCGGCAATGGCGAGACGAATCCCCAGGCCCTGTCCAGTGCTGGGGTGTAGCTCAGGGACTCACACACTTTGGACAGGTGCTCCCTGCCCTGGCTATAGTAATTTTTTCCTTTCAGTTAACGTGTCATCCTCAGGGGCTCTTGGCAGATGGGATGGAATGAAGTTGTGGAAATGGGTTTTCAAGAAAAATGCACGGTTTATAAATCTTTTTTTCTTCTGAAGAGCTCAGAATGCAAACGGCGCCGTCTGGTGTGAAGGGAAGGATCCTGGATGGCTTCAGAAAGCTAAGATTCTTGTGTTCTTGTTGGAGCAGATTCTTTCCTTGATACAGAGGTCGCGTGGATTGACCTCAGGACATCAGGCTTGGTGACAAGTGTATCTACCTGCTGAGCCACCTCGTTGGCCCAGTTTATATCATCTTATTATTTTTAAAAATTATGAATGCAATTTGGATACACGCCAATTGCTTAAACACTACAGAAGCAAACAGAACACAAAACGTCACTTAATCTTCTTTCTCAGTGTTAAGTAGCTTGGCACGTCTTTTAGATGCTTCGCCCACAAATCCTGTGGAAATAATCCTGACACTCCTCCAGCTTCCACGATGACTAAGCTTAGATTGATGTTGGGAGAAAGAAATTTGTACCCTGAGATAAAGCCAGAGTAATATGTCTGCATGTCTAATCCCGGTCCTTTACACGTGAATGCCTCACACATTTCCTAGAATCTTTGTAAAGACAGCTTCATCCTCCCTCTGGCAAGGTTGGTGGCATAGCACAGGCTACAGAGGGAGCACAGCACACGCTGCAGAAGGAGCACAGCACAGGCTGCAGAGGGAGCACAGCACAGGCTGCAGAGGGAGCACAGCACAGGCTGCAGAAGGAGCATAGCACAGGCTGCAGAGGGAGCACAGCACAGGCTGCAGAGGGGATGTTTTGTTCTTACTATGAACAGACTGCTGTAAATCCTGGTAGACTTAGCAGATGTGCCACTGGTATTTCCTCTAGACACCAGGCTTGTGCTTTTCATTTGGCTAGTTGGTTGGACCTTTTGAACTTGGACTTCCTTGCATTTCTTTCTAAGTAAATCCAATCCAATCCTTTTCCTTTCCACTTCCCTGTCTCTTTTCCCTTTTCTTCTCTTCTGCTCTTCCTCTGTTCCTTCCTTCCTCCCTCCCTTCCTTCCTTCCTTCCTTTCTTTCTCTCTCTCTCTTTCTTTCTTTTTCTCTTTCTTTCTTTTTGGTTTTTCAAGATGGGGTTTCTCTGTGTAGCCCTGGCTATCCTGGAACTCACTCTGCAGACCAGGTTGACCTTGAACTCAGAAATCCACCTGCCTCTGCCTCCCAAGTGCTGGGATTAAAGTCATGCGCCACCACTGCCCGGAGTCTGCTTTTTCTTTCTTATCCCCCTGCCCCTTTTCTAAATGTTTTGGCTCCAACTATAGTTCTAGAATGTTCCCCAATGGGCCCCGTGCTTCAGGCTTGGTGGTAGAACCTTCAAGAGATGGGGCTGGGAGAGTCAGGTCAGTGGGGATATGTCCTTGAGGGGACTCATAGCATGTTTATCTCTCTCCTCCAATCCATCTCTCTGTCTCTCTGTTTCTTTCTCCTAGCTTCAGTGAGGGGAGTCGCTTCCTCTACCCATGTTCTGTCATCATATATTTGCCTCTTCATGACTCAAAAAGCCACAGGACAGACGGACAATGCACAGAAACCTCTAACTCTTTGAGTCAAGGCCAACCCTTTCTCCCTGTAAGTCGCCTGGAGGCATTTTGTTCTAGTTGGTGGGAGGTGGGTGGTACAGCTTCTCCCTCAACCCCAGACAAAATGGGAACCAGAACAGGCAGCCTCTGTGGAGCATTCCTAATGCGTGACACCGTGGCACACTCTGTTGAAGGACTAGCTCATGTATCTTCAGCTCTCTGAGGTGAGGGGTTTACCACTATGGTTTTACTGATGGGAAGAATGTTGAGGCACAAGGTTAAGGCACTCACACAAAAGTACACAGCGTATTTGCTTCTCTCTCTCTCTCCTCTCTCTCTCTCTCTCTCTCTCTCTCTCTCTCTCTCCCTCCCCCCTCTCTCTGTGTGTGTATGTGTGTGTGTAACATACATACATAGACATAGGTGTTTGGTTATTTTATATTTTCCTTTGTTTCAAAAGTGTGACTTCCTAGCTTCTGCCCATTACAGGGTAGACAGCCTTCCAAGCTGATGCTTCTAGCTGTGTCATAGCTCCATGCTGTTTCCATCATAATTCAAGAGACTAAGTCATAGTGACAGACTTTCCCTCCTTAATGTTGTGTTATCATTGAATTCTTGGTGAAACTTATTTATTACAAGGGCTTCCTGTGTTACCGAGGCTGGCCTTGAACTCCCGATCATCCTGTCTCTGTCTCCTGAGGACTGGGATTCAAGGCATCTACCACTATGCTTGGCTATCTGGTATTTATTTATTTATTTATTTATTTTGCATATGTGTATAAGGGGTTGATTGTGTGTGTGCATGTGTGGGTGTGGCCAGAACACAACCTCAGGTATCCATCTTTTTACAGAGACAGGGTCCGGAGGTAACAAAGTAGGCCAGGGCAGTTGGCTAGAGAACTCCAGGGATCCTCCTTTTTGCCTCCCTATCCATTGTTTCTACACTGATTCGTATGGAGCCTGGGCATGGCATGGGATTTCCCTCTAAGCTACAGATTTCCTCATTTCACAAATGGCTCACTTTCCCTCCACCTGAGTCCAGAGCCTGAAAAGTGTTGACAAACCACTCTAAGCCAAATGGTTATTTGAGTCTCATCCATCACAAAATGTGTTAAAAGAGAAGCCTTTAGTATCCCCCGGTGTTTTATTTCCCTCTGGGACACCAATGCACCTTTAGCAGAGTACAGAATGAATGTGTTCCCATCACACGCTTTGTGAGGCAGCCCAAACTCCCTCCCTCCTTTTCCCCTTTCTCTGGGACCCTGCAGGTTGTAGTCAGCTGCTGTGAACTTGTAAACAGCATACACCCTTCTACAGAAATGAAGGCCAAGGCATCGCTCCTGTGGCAACCCAACGCTGTCATGGTTACTGCATAGAGTCACTCTGAGCCTCTTCATACCTGCCTTCCGTAAGTAGACATGATCCTCATACCCAGGGAAGGGAAGCTAAGCTGGTCAGGAATCAAAAGTGGAGAGGACTATTTTTATGCTAAGCCTGAAGAACACTGCGGCAGACAGCAGCAAGCCCATCATGCCCTGCAGCGGCAACTCTTGGCTTCTTATAGGTGGGACAGTCTCAAGAGACACCGGGACAATGTTAGTTATCAACAGTATTGGTATCTGCATCTCAACGTTGGTGGATCTGGTGTCTAGGAAGTCCTGACATTTCATATTGAATGGTTCATCTACCAACACTTTCCAAAGCCAGGAAAGCATGAAGGTCCTTTCCCTCTGCTCTTCAGAGAACTCTTGCTACATCTCATGTGGTACTCGGATGGTGCAGCATCCTTTATGTAGCTGCTACTATAGAAACCAGAAGTGAAGCTCTCCAAAGCTGTTTTGTACATTACTCTTTATTGGTCATTTCTAACACTGGCTGAACCTTAGACTTGCTTAGGGGGAGTATGGTGTGCTTTAAGATATTTCTGTGTTCAAGTCTCTAAGGCTATTTAAATCGGGATGTTTGAGGGGAGGGGCTCCAAGGATTTTTTGCTTGCTTACTTTCTTGAGATAGAATCCAGGCTAACCTTGAACTCATGATCTTTCTGCCTCCTGCCACCAGGGTGCTGGGATGACAGGTGTGTGCCATCACACTTAGATGTTCAATATGTGTTTTTTGGAAGCTTCTGAAATCATTTTGAGGAGTGGTAGCTTGACAACTACTGTCTTAGGTGGGCATTCATTCATTCATTCATTCAATCACCCATTCAATAACTTTTAACTAAACATCACCTCCACCGCTCCATCCCTCACATAGCTTACATTATGGCAGGGACAGAGAATAAACAAATACGCATGCTGATGAACGAGAGGATTATAGGATATTGTTAAGTCAGGAAAAATGGAGGGAAAAGGAGCTCCATCAGGCAGGGATGTAGAAGGAGTCAGCAGATAGTGAGCAGGCGGCAGGGGTCCTGGCTGCGAGGACAACCAGGGCAGAGGTGGGGAAGAGCCGGCCGAGGCTGCTTGGGAAACTCAATATGGCTGAAGTGTTGGGAGAGAGAAGGAGACATATTCATAGTAATAATCATATTGCTATAATAACTGTATATGCTTAGTACTAGGCCAGGCACTGTGTGAGGCACTTTGGAGAAGTTCAAAAAAGCAATTTTTTTTTTTTTTTTTTTTGAGACAGGGTTTCTCTGTGTAGCCCTGGCTGCCCTGGAACTCACTCTGTAGACCAGGCTGGCCTCGAACTCAGAAATCCACCTGCCTCTGCCTCCCAAGCAAAAAAGCAATTTTAACTCACTGTGCACATCAGAAAGCAGAGGCTCAGAAACGCAGTTAATATGACTTGTGGTCGGGGCTTCAAACTTAAGCAAAATCCCTGTCATTGACCAAGACTTCACCACAGCTACCGCAGCCTACCTGCCAGAACCTAAGGGGTTCTGACTTGATTCTAACTTAGAACAATGTCCGCTGGTCAAGAGAAGAGGGAGCCAGGCTTTCTAGACTGTGGCTCTAATCTTGCCAGGCTGCCAGTTCGTCTGCTCTCTTGGTCTTCACTGCTGTGAAGTTTCTATGTTCACCTTCAAACAACTACCCCCGCCCCTCAGCCACAACAGAAGATATGGAAAGACATGAAGAAGAAGTCGTTTGTACTTTAGCTGCCTGGCGATGCTGACTTTCATGAGCTGGTTCATGTAAGATGCTCAGGACAGTGTCTCAGGAATAGCAGAATGGCTCCAGCCTTCCCTGGCATTATTGCACTGGTTGACAAAGATGAAAACAGACCCACATGAGAAGGTGTGGGGGTAGTGGGGGAAGGCAAGAGAAGAGGGAGGGGGAGGAAGGGGAGGAAGAGGAGGAAGGGAGGAGGAGGGAGGAGTAGTGGGGGAAGGATTAGTGGGGGAAGAGGGAGGGGAGGGACAGCTAGTGGAGGAAGGGGGAGTGGGGGGAGGGGGAAGGGAGCTGTGACCAAATGCAAAGTGAATAAATGAATAAATTAATAAAAAATAAAAAGAAAACTATGCATATATCGCGTGTGTGTTTGTGAGTATATGTATTTGTGCATATAAGCGGGCTGGCACATATTGAGATGTGTATGTGGAATTCTGAGGATGTTGGTTCTCGTCCTCCATCATGTCTTTGAGACAGGGTTTCTTGTTCTCTGCTGTTTACATTGGCAGCCGGCATGCCAGCTTCTTGGGGTTCTACTGTGTCTGTTTCGCCGTGCTGTGGGAATATTGGGAGAGTACACAGAAGTGTGCTACTGTGTCCAGCTTTATATGCGTTCTTGGAATCTGAATTCAGGTCCTTATGTCTGCCCAGCGAGCGCTCACCCACTGAGCCATCTCTGCAGCTCCAATTATTCTTTTAAAAGAGATCTGTCTTGGGCTGGTGAGATGGCTCAGTGGGTGAGAGTACTGACTGCTCTTCCAAAGGTCCTGAGTTCAAATCCCAGCAACTACATGGTGGCTCACAACCACCCATAATGAGATCTAATGCCCTCTTTGGTGCATCTGAAATCAGCTACAGTGTACATGTATAAAAATAAATAAATTTTTGGGCCAGAGCAAGCAGGGACTGAGCAAGCGGAGTTGACTGGAACGAGCAGAGGTCCTAAAAATTCAATTCCCAACAACCACATGAAGTCTCACAACCATCTGTGCAGCTACAGTGTACTTACATACATAAAATAAATAAATAAATCTTAAGAAAAAAGAGATGTCCTTATTTTCTGTGTATGAGTGCTTACATGCACGTAGGTCCGTTTACTATGTACATGTCTTGTGCTCAAAGAGGGCATCAGGTCTTTGTGAATTGGGAGTTACAGACTGTACATGGTCATGAGCCATGATGCGGGAGCTAAGAACCGAGCCCACATCCTCCACAAGAGCTGCTGAGCCATCTCCCCAGCCCCTCTAAACACACTCTCCGTGTCCCACATTCCTTTGGTTCAGGTTCCCCTCTTGTGATCCCCAGCGTTACAGTGCAGTAGCTTTTCTGGGAAACTCTTGCTATCTGATGATGCTAAGCCTGTGCATGAAAAGTGGGGATTTGCACCCAGGGCTTTGTGCCAGGCAGATCCTCCTGCTGAGTTGTATCCACCCTCACAGCTTTTCTTTGTTTGTTTTCCACTGTGAGACACGGTCTCACTAGGTTGTCCAGGCTGGCCTTGAGCTTGTCATCTTCCTCTGTCAGCCCCTGGAGTAGCTGAGATTAGGAGCCTATGCCACCAGTCCTAGCTTGGAACTCACGTTTTACATATGTATTAATTATATATAATTATAGGCTTAACTCTGATGTTTTTATCCATATTCATAATGCCTTCCAATTATATTCATTTTTCCCTGTTATATTTTCTTGTCTCCCTTACACTTCTCCTAATTACCTGCCTCTTTCTAACTAGCTTTTCTTTGCTTCTGCCTTCCTGTTGTGTGCATATGCATGCGTGTGCATTTGTGTGTGTGTGCATGAGTGTGTATGTGTGTGCATGAGTGTGTATGTGTGTGCATGTGTGCCTTGTGCATTTGTGTGTGTGTTTGTACATGCATGCGGCATGCGTGTGTGTGTGTGTGTGTGTGTGTGTGTGTGTGTGTGTGTGACCTGAGTTCCATCAGACTGTTCACAGGAGCACAGATAAGGGTTTGCTTACAAGGACATGGGTGCCTCACCAATGGCTACACCACTGAAGACAATGTCTCTCCCTCTCTATCCACCATTAACTGAGTTAATCCTCTGGAAGGGGTGGGGCCCCATGGATCTCTCCCACTTCCATCACAGTGTGTTGAGCAGCTCAGCTCTGTGCAGGTAGTCCTAAGATCGTGGCTCTCAGCAGCTGTGAGTTCAAAAGCACAGAGATCCTGCCCTGCCTGGAAGTCAGCGCTGCACGCTTCTCCTCACCTGCTTCCTCTGGTTTTTATGTTCTCTCTGCCCTTCCTCTCTCTTTGTACCCCGATCCTGGAAGGGGTTATGTAGACATCCCACTTATGGCTGGATGCTCAGCAATTATGTATTTTCTTTTTTTTTTAAAAAAAATATTTATTTATTATATGTAAGCACACTATTGCTGTCCTCAGACACCCAGAACTGGGGATCAGATCTCATTACGGATGGTCATGAGCCACCATGTGGTTGCTGGGATTTGAACTCAGGACCTTTGGAAGAACAGTCAGTGCTCTTAACTACTGAGCCATCTCTCCAGCCCCTGCAATTATGTATTTTCAATACTTTGACCAATTATGGAGACTCCCCAGCTCTTTAGGCTGTTCCTCTACCCCACATGTGTCTGCTAGCTTCTTAAAAACCTATTCCTTTCTCTGTGTATAAGTGTTTTGCCTGCATGTATGTTATGTATGTGCACTATGTGTGTGCCTGGTGCCCAGGGAGGTCATAAGAGCACATTGGATCCCTGGGAACTGTTCTTACCTATGGTTGTATGCCTCTGCCTCCCAAGTGCTGGGATTAAAGGCTTGTGTTCACCATCCCTGGCTCCTCCCTAGCCTCTTGTGGAGCCTTTCTCCTGTGTAAGCACAACCTCCTCTCCTGCCTTCTGTTTTAGGGCCAATTCCTCTGCTGGGGACCCCCTTCTATCTCCATGTCTCTTTCTTCTGGGTCTTTGTTCACAGGTTCATTTCCTCAGGCTATCCTACCTTAAGTGAAACTCCTGACCATAGGCTAACTCAACCCTGGGTTCCTGCCTGTCATTTACTCTGTTGCCTTTGACTTCTGAGCATCGTGTTCCTGCCAGCTGGCTGTGAGCACTGCAGGGTACGGTACTTTTCCAGAGCCTGGTGGAGGGTCTGACAGAGCCTTCCCTCTCACATTTATTTCTAGTTAAAAGAAAAAAAGATTCAGACAGCCAGTTTGCACTTTCCAGTCCACAGACATGCTTTGTTGGGAAATGGCCTAATGACCCTGTTTCCCCTGTGTTCTTCCTGTCTGGACAGCTGATGGTTATCAGCGGGCAGGAGGAATCCTTCTTGAACCCCACAGATGAGACCCTGTGGTTGTGGTCCTGAAGTGTTGAATTACATCAGTTTGTTATTATCTGGTGTTTTTGGTCTTCTACACTAGGGCTGAGTCCTAGAGATCCTACTGCTTAGGGCCAGGGGACCTACGTAAGATGGGGTCCATCTGAGGAAATAGATTGGTAGAATGAGACCTGAAGAATGGGCTCTTGTGAGAATCAAGGAGGGAAGGAGGGAAAGAAGGAGGTGGGCACTGGATGATCAGGCTATCTGCCTGCTTTGTGTGACCACGCGTTGAGAGTCCTACCGACAGGGCCTCATTTGCATGCTGGGTTTCTCAAAGATGGGAGCTATTTTCCTCTGCATGGCTCTGATTGCTTGTTTGTTATCCATCTATTTATGTACTTATTGGGTGGGACTTGAACTCAGGACCTCATACACATGCAGTGAATGCTTTCCTGCTGAACTACAGATCCAGCCCTGTTAATGATTTGGGAACTGGAGATGCCTCTCTGAGAGCAAAGACTAGAGACTGCATAGAAACTACAGCTTTAACATACCACTGGTTTGGAGGCCCAGATTTTGTTTCTAACAGTGAAAGGCACCATGAACAGAAGGGGGCTGAGTTGACCTTCCTGGTATTCATCTGCTGCCCAAATATTGCTTGTTTTGGGGGTGGGGTGGGGTCAGTAGCTGTTCTTATGCAGTCCATGAAAGTGCTCTGCTACTGAACTGTATCCTAAGACCTTGGAGTTTGGGTCATTTTAAAAGATTGACCTATCTATCTATCTATCTATCTATCTATCTATCTATCTATCTATCTATCTATTGTATGTGTACCTGCATGAGTTTATACGCACCACACATGTGCACAGGTGCCTTCAGAGGCCAGATGAGGTTGGATTCCTGGAAACTGGAGTTACAGGCTATTGTGAGCCACCTGAATTTGGGTCCTCTGTAAGAGCTGTCAAGCATTCTTAACTGTCTCTCTAGTCTATTTTCCTGGTTTTTATTTTTATTCTTGATACAGGGTTTCAATCTACATCTCAAATTGGCCTTGAACTTGCTTTGTAGCCCAGGATTACCCTGAACTCATGATCTTCTTGTCTCTAGCTCCCCAGTGTTGGGATTATAAACGTACATCACCACACTTGATAAATTATTATTTTTTTTGTTGTCTGGCTCTGGGGTCAGACTGGGTACCTGGACCATGAAAAGCAAGTGTTGTACATCTGAGCCACACCCCAGAGCTTTGCTCTTAGAATTCTGAGTAAGTTGTTTAACTTCTGTGTGTATTTTTCAAATAGGTGTCTACTTCATGGAATTTCCAGTATATTCCATGAATGCCTTCCCTGAAAGCTCTCAATGTCTCCTCTGCCAGCAGCATTCCACCAAATAGCAACTCTGTTCTCCTTTCACACACCAGAAGGAAGATAGACTGCTGGTCTACCGGGGCATTCCCCAGACCACAAAGCCATTACAAACCATGTTCTCTATTCATTCATTCAAAATGTACTAAGCCACAGCCATTTACTAATCAGTGCAGTGGGTGCTGGGGACACTAGCTAGGGATGAATAAAGCAGCCGATGTCCCTGCCTCCAAAGAGTTGAACCATACACTATCACTGAGATACAATACTTGAAAACAATAGCAGGGTACAATGGTATGTGCCTGTAGAGAGGAGGATTTCTTAATTCCAGGAGTGCAAGACAAGCCTGGGTAAAACACCAAAACCAAATTTCAAATAGCCAGAATTAAAAAGGCAATATTTCCAGTATAAGAATTGCTTAGAAGGAAATGAGGTAGAGCTGTGAAGGAATTAAGACAGAACCCAGCATGAGGGAAGGAGTCACAGGTTGCTTGATCTGTCCTTCTTTTACTTTTTTTTTGTTTTGTTTTGTTTTTTTTCGAGACAGGGTTTTTCTATGTAGCCCCGGCTGTCCTGGAGCTCACTCTGTAGACCAGGCTGGCCTCGAACTCAGAAATCCACCTGCCTCTGCCTCCCAAGTGCTGGGATCAAAGGCGTGCGCCACCACCACCCGGCTTGATCTGTCCTTCTTAAGCCCGAGTTATTGTTCATTTTCTCTGGAATGCAGACTCTTCCCCACCCTACACCACAGAGTTGGTGATTGCATATGTGCGTGTGAAGTATACTAAGCCCGCTTGATGGCAATGTTAGACATGAGTTATATGGATCTCTGAGGTGGTAGTGGCTGAGCTCAAAGGAGAGGAAGAGCAGGTAAGCATGGTGAGTTTCCTCCGTCATCAGACGGGGATAACACCCGCAGCGCGGCTCGGTTGTGAGGCTGTAATAAGGAGATGTAAGGAGCCAGGCTCTGTCTCATTCAATACTGGAAACACACAGGAAGGGTGTGTGGAAATGCCCAGTGTGTGGGTGAGGAAATCCAGGCCCAGGGAAATTAGGATAAAGGGCTGAGCTGGGATCCAGAGTCTGGCGTTGGGTTCAAAGCCTTAAGTGATGTGATGTCTGACTTTGAGGCTGGCCTCAGTCCACTGTTCCCGTTAGGGACCAAGGGAGGGAGGAGGGAGTATATAAACAAAACAATAAGAGAAACACTTGCACTAAAGCTTCTCAGTGACTAACCAGACCTCCAAGGAGCGCAAAACAGAGACGTACAAGATGGAGGTGGGGGGTGGGGGAAAATGGGGCGATATATTTGGTAACAATGTGTACTTAAAACCAGCATATATGAAGAGCTCTGGTTACTAAACAACAAAAACTAATCCAGTTTAAAAGTGGACTGAAGATCTGAATAGACATTTCTTCAAAGAAGACAAATGGCTAGTAAAAATAAGGAAATAAGGAGATGCTCAAGATCGTGAGTCATTAGCAAAAGTCTGCGAAGACACCACTGACAGCCAGTAGGATAGGCTGAAGAAGACAGGTGGTGAGAAAGACTGCTGAGAGAAACTGGAGCTTCACTAAGGACGGGTGGGAAGATGGAGTGATACAGCAGCTTTGCAAGCAGTCTGTCAGATCCTCAGAAGGTTAAAGCACCATACAGCTCAACGACAATGCTTGTAGGTATGCTCCCAGGGAGACTGCAATATGTGCTCACACACGGCTTATGCTCAAAGGTCTGTAACAGCATTATCTGTTAGAGCACTGTGTCGGTTCCCCATGTGTCCCTGCGATGGACACCTGACAGAAGAAGGCAGGATTTATTTTGGCACAGCCCATCATGCTGGGGAAGGCACGATGGCCAGACCTCCGCCAATGGCTGCAGCTCAGCTTGTCACATCTTAGTTGATTGGCAAACAGAAAGCTCACCAGAAATGGGGCTGGATTACAACCAAAAGAGCTGGTGGCCCATCTCTGCACGCCAAACCTCCCATCACAAAGGTCTTGCACTTCTCTGGATGGTGCCACCAATTAGGAAGCAGGTGCTCAAACACAGGCTGGTGGAGGACATTTTAGATCCAAACCATCATAGGCCCCGAGTGGATTAAGTCCAAATGTCTATCAACAAATGGCAGAAGGAATAATCTCTGGCCCAGGATGTTGTTTAGACTTTAAAAGATAACATAAGTGGACCTTGAGAAACAGCATGGGAAGTGACAAGCTGGATGAGAGAGATCTGGAGTGTAAGGCTCGATCTTAAGTTATTATCCAGAATAGATACAATGTATCAGGATAGAAGACGGGTTGGTTTTGCCTGGTGGGGTTAGGGAGTGAGTGGTAACAGACCCAGGATCTTTTCCTTCTTTTCAATATTTTATTTTATGTATCTATTCTTTGGGAATCTCATCATGTATTTGTATATACAACTCTTCTAAGACTCCCCCTCTAACCTCATGTCCTACATGTTCTCCTTTATGACTTACTGGGTCCAGGTAGTGTACCTAGTCGAGCCATTTGCCAAAGTGTAGGCAACCTTGGAGAGGCCGCAGCATTGAAGAAAATGGGTTCTCATGTCCTCAGTGCCAATAGCTCTCAGCTATGGGTAGGGGCTTGTGACTGCCCCCACTCCTATGCAAGCTGCAATTTTGACTGGGTTGATCTTGTGCACATCTTATATAAGCAATCATAGCTGCTATGTTCATGAGTGTAGCAGCCCTGTCATATCCAGATGTGTTTGTGTTTGTTTGTTTGTTTTTGGTTTTCTTTTTAATTTGAAACAAGGTCTTTCTATGTAGCCAAGGCTGGCCTTGAACTTGTAGCAAGCCTCAGACCTCCAAACGCTAAGTATAATTACAGGCATGCACCACCATGCCTGGCTAAGAAAATAGGATTTTTTTTTCTTTTTTTGTTTCGAGACAGGGTTTCTCGGTATAGCCCTGGCTGTCCTGAAACTCACTCTGTAGACCAGGCTGGCCTCGAACTCAGAAATCCACCTGCCTCTGCCTCCCAAGTGCTGGGATTAAAGGCATGTGCCACCACTGCCCTTCTTGAAAACAGAATTTCTATGCTGCTGCAAAATTTGAGATTTTCTGCATTCATATTTTATTCTATTTTCCTCTGTCTCTGTCTGTCTCTGTCTCTGCCTCTGTCTCTCCTACACAAAGACTCAATCTATAGTCTAGGATGGTCTTAAACTCAGGATCCTCCTGCCTCAGCGCCCCCTAGTGCTGGGTTAGGTCTGAGCCAGACACCTGTCTGGGCAGAGGTATCTTTGAAGAACACGGATGTTCACTGGAACCAGTGGAGATGGTCTTTCAGCTAAACCCACCTCACCGCATGCTATCAGATGGGAAGAAGGAAAAATGGCCAGTGCCAGAAGGTTGGCTTCTTGAAAGCTCCAGGGATTGATTAGTGGCTTCCAGAAAAGTTGGTTAGTGCCTTTTAGGAGTTGGTGGCAGGGCTCAGAAACAGTCTGTGGGCACAATAGCTACCTCAAGTGCCCACTGTAAGCTGCAGCCAGGTCAGCATCAGCAGATCAGCAGCTTAGACTTTTGTGGGGAGCCCCTGAGAAACACCCCTTTCTTGTTTCATTCTATGGCTGTGTCAAACACCACGGCAAAAAGCAACTTAGGGAGAGAAAGGATTTGTCTGTTTACAGCTTACAGCTTATAATGTATAGTCTATCATTAAGGGAAGTCAAGTCAGGAAGCTGAAACAGAAAGCATTGAGGAATACTTGCTGGCTTGTTCTATACAGCTCAGGACTGCCTTTCTAGGGAATGGTGCCACCCATACTGGGCCCTCCTGCATCAATTAACAATCAAGACAATCCCCCACAGACATGCTCACAGGCCAATCTGATCCAGATAATCCCTCGTGGGAACTCCCTTCTCTGGTGACTCTAAGCTGATAGTTACTCTGACAGTTAAAGCAAACAAGGACACCACCTAAGAAGATAGGAGCTTTATAGGGAGCTGGGTTGGCAGTGAAAGACAAGAAGCATCCAAGTGCCTCTGTCAGTTAACAGAAGCCCCATTTAAATTGCAGCTCATTAACACACAGGATAACCAGCACCTGGACAAAAATAGACCCTGCTTCCACAATGAGCAAACTAGCTTGGAGGAACTGGTCCAGTTTGGAAAGAGGGGTGAAGAAAGAGCAAATTGTGAACATGTGTTACCGAGTCAGTAGGCCTTTGGGAATCCTTCCAGCCTTTGCTTCCTCCATGTTTGAGCATATGATGGCTAAGACATGGCGTGTGAACTCTGTTTACTGATAAACTGTGTGTGTGGTCTCTCTGTTCATACAACTTTATATTCTGACCTGCTTTCCTGGTCAATCCTTCACACTAAGCTTAGTGTCTATTTCCAACTGTTATGTAATGTCTCATGCCACACATTAGGTGTTTTATGCTTGAGCTAGATTTCTATATTGGAATCAATACATATCCACTTTACAATTCAACCTAAGACCTGCTGGATCTCAAATGGAACTTGTGCCTGACCCCATTAATGGGGCCAAGAGCCTGTGTCTAGAGAGGCCACAGACCCTAGGAGGAAACTGAACATGATTGTTTTACTAAGTGGACTCCTGAGGACTTATTGCTCTACCCAGGGACACGTGCATCTCTCAGCCCTCTGCAGAGAAGCCTCTGTTCACAGTTAATGGTAACTGACACAGGGGCCCGTGGCCAATCAGTGCACACAGAGTGACGGGCCTTAAATCAGATGTACATATAACACCCTTTCCTCAGGTTCTTCCCCAAGCATGGGCAGAAGGATTGTAAGAGCTAGAGGCAATGGATAGCTTCAAGGACATGGTTTTCTACACGCAAAGGGCAGCTGTACGTAGGAGCTCACAGTGATGATGACAGCACTCAGAAAGCCTGTGCAAGCTCAAGCCAGACACAACCCCAGCACGGATGGCAGTGGGCAGGAAATCCCACCTCTAGCTGAGGAGCTGTTAGCACTTGATGGCTTCAGGGAGAGGGCAAGTAGGTTTTCTTTAGTGTGATCTGTGGTAGGGGGACCACACTCCTGAGCAGGTTCTGTTCACAAGAGCAGGTGGGCAACACAAATTGAACTTCATGTGTTTAGAAGGAGAGGAGGAGGAGGAAGAGGGAGAGGAGGAAGAGGAGGAGGAGGGAAGAAGAAAGAGGAGGACAAAGAAAAGGGAGAGGAAGAGGGAAAGGAGGAAGAGGTTGAGGAGGAAGAGGAAGAAGAGGGGGAAGAGGAAGAGGATGAAGAGGAGGAGGAGGGGAGAAGAAAGAGGAGGACAAAGAAAAGAAAGAGGAAGAGGGAAATGAGGAAGAGGTTGAGGAGGAAGAGGAAGAAGAGGAGGAAGAGGAAGAGAAAGAGGAGGAAGAGGAGGAGGAGGGGAGAAGAAAGAGGAGGACAAAGAAAAGGAAGAGGAAGAGGGAAATGAGGAAGAGGTAGAGGAGGAAGAGGAAGAAGAGGGGAAGAGGAAGAGGAGGAGGAGAAAGAGGAAGAGGAGGAGGAAGAGGAAGAGGAGACAATGATGTGATAATCACTGGGATGGGTAGGGTGGGTTTGGGAGGAGATGGGGAGGGGATTGAATAGGATTAATATACATTATATTAAATTATCAAAGAATTAATGAAAATATTATTAAAAACTTTCCATATTTCTTTTTTTTGTTTTTGTTTTTGTTTTTCGGTTTTTTCGAGACAGGGTTTCTCTGTGTAGCTTTGGCTGTCCTGGAACTCACTCTGTAGACCAGGCTGGCCTCAAACTCAGAAATCCGCCTGCCTCTGCCTCCCAAGTCCATATTTCTAAGAAGATCAAAAATATTCATTAAGCAGTTACTATGCTAAGCACCGTGCTTCTAAGCTTATTGACCTGTGCTATAATCCACTGACAATGCTTTTCATTATAAAATTGTAAAATTATAAAGTTCAATTTTCATCCCTTAGCAGCATTTCCTCTATACAGAGCTGACACATATCCTAAATTAAGTATTAAAAGCATTTGGGTGTACATGTACATGTATTCACATGTACGGATATATGTGTGCATGCAGGAATGCAGGCTCACATGTATACATGTATGTGGAGACTTGAAGGTAACATCAGATGTCTTCCTGGACCATTTTCCATGTCTTTACTGAAGCAGGATCTCTCAGTTGAATCTGGAGCTCACTGATTGGCTAGTGTAGTTAGCCAGCTTGCTTGAGGGAATCTCTTGAGGGCTGGAATTGGAGGTTGCCACTGTGCTTGCCTGGATTCTGCTTGGGATCTGCAAATCTAAACTCTGTGGCCTGTCCTTGTGCTTCCTCAGCAAGTGCTATATCCACGGCACCATCGCCCCAGGCAAGGGTTAGTTAATATTTTCTATTGGCTATTTTCTATATACTAATATCTTGACTTTTAAAAATAAAATCTATGTTTAGTTAATTAGTTGTGTGTGTGGTGGGTGGGGTTCACACCTTCCACAAATATCACTTGGGTATTGGTTCTCTCCTTCCACTAAAGAGGTTCCAAGTGATTGCACTCAGATTGTCTGTCTTGGCCGTAAGTGTAGCACCTTCGGAGCCATCTCTCCAGCCCTTTGATCTTGTGAGTTGCAACACTGAAGTCTTAATATCGTAGTATGCTCTCTTTTGTTTACACTGACTCTCCTCTTTTCCAAAGACACTGGCACCTCTTCCCTTTATTTGCCATCATCCATATGGCTGGGGAGGAGTGGGATTTTCTCTTGGAGCCTGTCTTCCTGTTTCCTCCTGCCATCTCCGCAC
>NW_022196905.1:109365265-109390864 GCF_008632895.1 Mastomys coucha
CCTCTCTTTCCCTGTACCCTCTCAGCACACCTGTAGAGTTACATTAACACCCACTCACGGGCCTGAGTCCTTTGGACCTGATGCAAGAACTCTGTGTAGATCAGCATTTTAGTCTCCAAACTCCCAGACAGCTGTCTTCCACCAAAACAGCTTGACACATGCGGGCACTTAGTGGATATTCTCAGAAACGACGCCTGGGTTTTCAGAATGTTTGGGGGGTTTCTCTTTTAGATTTTGCTTGCTCCTGGGTTTCTTTGCCGGGAAGTATTCCTGGGAACTCTTGAGACTGGGCTTCCAGAGGGCAAGGTGTATTTCCTCTTATTACAGGAGCCCATTCATGCTCATCTGTCTAGTTCATAGGCTCTTGGTCTTTTTCTGTCCATAAATATCTTCAAGGGCAGACGAGAACAGTCCTTTTGTCCATCATTAAAGCCAAACATCAGTGAGGAATTCGGCCAGGGTTGATGGAGAGTAATAGATGATGCTCCCGTATTGACAAGGCAAGTCTATTAAAAGAGACAGCTTTCAGGGTCAGGTTCCTATCAAAGGGCTGTGGCTGTGTGATCATCTACCCCAGTACGGTGGTTCAAGAGACTGTGTGGAGAGCACCTGCGTGGGACCATTTACCCCGTTACAATGTTTCAAGTGACTGAGTGGAGATCACCCTGCTGGGGACCATCTACCCAGTTACAATGTTTCAAGTGACTGAGAAGAGAGCAAGGAAGGTTGTTTTGGTTTTGCTCCCTAGTATCGCTTTCTTGAGTCTGTTTAAGCAGAGAGAGCAACTTTCATGCATATGAAGTGAAGTGACATGGCTAGGAAAAAATGCTTCCCAAAGCAAAACATGGTATGTTGTAAAACAGCACCAATAATGAGGGCCATGCCAATAGCAAGATGGCAGACCACCCAAAGAACAGCACTTAGAACAACAGTAACCCTGGACTTTTCAAAGAACAGATAGCTTCGTAAAAGGGAGCTTTAGAGACTTTCCTCTCAGTTCCTATAGGGTACATGATATAAAGAGCAAAGGAGATGGAAAGATGAGCTCTCCACATAGGGCACGGGGAAAGTGGGGAGAGGGCACAGAGGAGGCAATTTTCCAAGTGGGCACTGAAAGAGCTCTACCACACATAACCTAACAGGTCCTCAGGTAACTGGAGTCTGAGAAGCATTGTTTAATGGTGTGACTCTGCCCTGGCCCTCTCTTGATGAGTGTTTGGAAGCATCCTCCAGTGCTCCCATTAGAGCAGTAATTCAGAAATGGATTGCTTGTCAGCGAACAGCCAACCCCACCTCAACTGTGACTTGTTTAGTGTCTTATTTTGCTCAACATCTGGACAGTGTTTAATACCTTTGGAAGGAAGGCTTAGTCCTTTTTTTTTTTTTTAAATCCCTTTGTCCATTTACCCTCCTTCCTTTCCTTCTATTATGTATAGTTCCAAAGGTATATAAGTATTGGCAGCATAACAGAATGCATTTTCATGTTCCTATAACCCAGCTCCAAAAACCACCCATTAGTGGCCAATCACATGTATAAATATATATTTCATATAAACACATATTACATTATAGTGTGTGGATCCATGTCCATGTAAATTATGACAAACCCATCTTTTTTAGCATTGCATCAGTAAATCCAAACAAGACTTAAAAATATGTGTCTTGCTGGGCAGTGGTGGCACACACCTTTAATCCCAGCACTTGGGAGGCAGAGGCAGGCGGATTTCTGAGTTCGAGGCCAGCCTGGTCTACAGAGTGAGTTCCAGGACAGCCAGGGCTACCCAAAGAAACCCTGTCTTGAAAAAAACCAAAACAAAAAACCAAACAAAAACATGTGTGTTCTTTGATAGAGACACATGGATCACCATCATGAAATATATGTATTCTATACCTCTGATGATCTCAGATCAAAAGGACTGCCATAGTAACTTAACTCTAGGTTTCTGTATACAAATGTCCAAATGTTCACTGATCCTCTCCCATACAGTAATCAAACTGTGGAAACAATGAGGCAGGGGCTGCTTGGACAATGTGCAGTGCTATATAAAGTCAGTGTGTGTCTAGAGGAAAGCTCTCAAAGAATGGCAGATTTCAGACAAGGTCTTTATCCTCCAGAACCACCTGTATGTTCCTCAGAGCTTCAGACTTCAGACATAGAAATACATAGGAATGAAGTCGTGGTGTTCATAATCTTTTAAAATATTTATTATTTATTATTTCCTTTTGTTTTGTTGTTTTTGTTTTGTTTTGTTTTTTAGACAGGGTCTCATTATATAGCCCTAGGTGTCCTAGAACTCACTGTGCAGACCAGGCTGGCCTTGAACTCACAGAGATCTGCCTGACTGCCTCCCTAGTGCTGGCAATAAGAGATTAAAGGCATATGCCGCCATGCCTGGTGGATGTCCTGTCTCTTTACATATCTCTGGCTATCCTGGAAGTCACTATGTAGACCAGGCAACCTAACTGTCTTCACCTGAAATGCAGGCTTGATGGGTGAGCAGAGCCTAGTTTGATAGATCCTGGGCCAAATGGAAAGAACACACAGTTCTCTTTATCTTTTTTTCCTGTGGATATTTATTTTCTTTCTGACTATCAATCTTGTCATTCTGAGAGGGTGTGGTCAAATTCAGGGAAGGTTTGTGGCTTCCTGTGAATGGCTTTGGTCCAAGCATCCATTATCAATGCTGTCTTCTGTTAGTTTATCCAGCCAGTTGTCCTGATTCCAGTAGGATTTCTCTTTGTTTCTTTTCTACATTGGATACTTTTTCTGGATTCCATATATATTAGTTATTTCCACATTGCTCTGACCACAGTGCCTATTAGAAATGCCTCAAGGGAGGAGAGATTTATTTGGTCTCAGCTTCTTAGAGGCTCAGCTCATTGTGGTAGGAAAGTGAAGTTCTGTTCATGGTGGTGGGGTATACAGTGGAGGTCGAGCACACCATGGCAGACCAGGAAGCAGAGAGAGTGTACAGGAGCAAGAGGTTCCTAGAATCTATAAAGGCCCATGCCCAGTGACCTACTGCCCTTCCTAAAGTTCACCATCAGCTGGGGAACAAAGGCTTGCACTGTGCGTGTGTAGGGGACAGGTCAGACTCAGAGCACAGCAATGCATTTTCTCTCCTCTTTAATCCTTCTCTTTGAGGAGGCCAAGGACGTCTTGCCATGGCTTCCTGAGACAAGGTGTATGGCAGGCAGTAATTTTTTGATATCTTAAATGTCTGAAAATGTCTTTGCTCTCTTTCTCCAATAATTAGTTTGATAACCCTGGAATGAAGTTGGAGTATAGTTCTCCTCTGGCTCTTAGGCCATTAATTTCATTATTGTGTTGTTATTATTATTATTATTATTATTTTCATTATTATGCTTTCTGCATGGTTGCTAGAAATTCTGAAGTCCTTGTGAATCCTTAAGAGGGTTATTTCTTCTCTTTGGTGGATTGCAGGAGAGTAGAGGAGAGTAGAGGAGAGTAGAGGAGAGTAGAGGAGAGTAGAGGAGAGTAGAGGAGAGTAGAGGAGAGTAGAGGAGAGTAGAGGAATCCTTAAGTATTCGAGATTGCAGCAGTCACACATCTGTGAATATCTTGTTTCATTAATTTTATTGTACTGAGGTATGCTTTTAACATGGAAGTTCACATGTTAGTTCTGGGAATCTTTCCTACATTATTTATGTGATCATACAGTTCAGGGACACTGGCCACCTCCGCATTGGTGAGGGTGTCTGTCACAAGTATCTATTTAGATTTTCAGAATTTTATCAATATTCTGGATAGAATCTCAATACTATCTCAATACTAGGGTTAAACAACCCTCTATTTATCCTCCCTAACTTCTGGTGGCTCCTGCTGTTCTATTCTCTGCCTGTATGAATCCTATGAATCCAACTGCTTTAGGTCCTTTCTATAATGGAGCCAGACAATATTTATAAATGTGTTTATTATGATTGATTTTTTTTGAGACAGGGTTTCTCTGTATAGCCATGATTGTCCTGGAACTCACTCTGTAGACCAGGCTGGCCTCGAACTCAGAAATCTGCCTGCCTCTGCCTCCCAAGTGCTGAGATTAAAGGTGTACACCACCACTGCCCGGCTGGTGATTGATTTCTTTTACTTAATGTAACACCTTCAAGGTATATTCATGCTGTTGCTTGTTACAACGTTTTCTTATTTAAAGGCTGAAACATTCTACTAAAAGACACTTCAGTTGCTTCTAAATCTCTTATTCTTTTGCTTTTTTCTACCTTGTCCTTGTGGTTTTAAAACATTTGGTTTTATAATCCTTAAACTATATGCCCTCATATTTGAAAATTCTTGTATCTATTATTATGTATGTGTGCGTATGTGTGGAGGTCAGGTGACAGCTTTTGGGAGTCAGCTCTTTTCCATAGTTGGCAAATGGACTCAGGTCTCGGAGGCTGTGCCATAAATCCTTTACCCACTCAGCTCTCTTGCTTCTGACACCCTCATAGTTTTTTGCTTACTGAAAACTCTGCTCCTGTGAATCTTCAAGGTGTTCTTGTCATGTGGACGCAACAGTGTCTTACCTCTCTGAGAGAAGATGTTAACCACGTGCCCTTGACATTTTCTGCTGCATCTTGAATTAATTTATTTCTTTATATTCTCCTCAATTCAGAAAAGTCCCCCCGATGTTTTCCTATTTGAAAGCAAGGCACCGAGAAGCTGCTTGGAAATTCTGGCCCTGAGGATGAGACTTCTCAGTGGGTAGGCGGCCGGCGGCATGACTGGATGTGGTGCCTGTCATTTCTCTGGGGACTCCTAGTATGCTAAGTATTTATTGTTACTATGATACCATGTTATCAATCTTGATAGTATCCAGGATTGACCAAGGAGACAGAACCTCTGGGAAGATCTGTAAGGAAGTTTCTAGATGAGTTTAATTGAGAGGTATAGTGACAATTTTGGAATTTTGGTTTCTTTAAGAACACAGAAGTGTTATAAGAATATGTTTTTGTTTTAATCTCAGGTGTGGAGATGTGGGGTTGCCTCACTGCACCTGACTATGATTTGCCTCGTGATCTAGCAGAGGCATGGTTTTGCCAGATTCTATCAAGATTCTATGATTGTGTGACATTTGGAATTCTGGGAACTTTTTAGAGGGTATATAAATGCTAGAACCCCCAATAGGCAGGGTGTATTGTTGAACCCCAGTAGGCAGGGTGTATTGTTGGATCCCCAGTAGGCAGGGTGCATTATTGGACCCCAGTAGGCAGGGTGCATTGTTGGACCCCAGTGTAGGCAGGGTGTATTGTTGAACCCCCATAGGCAGGGTATATTGTTGAACCCCAGTAGGCAGGGAGTATTGTTGAACCCCAGTAGGCAGGGAGTATTGTTGGACCCAAGTAGGCAGGGTGTATTGTTGGACCCAAGTAGGTAGGGTGTATTCTTGGACCCCAGTAGGCAGGGTGTATTCTTGGACCCCAGTAGGCAGGGTGTATTCTTGGACCCCAGTAGGCAGGGTGAATTGTTGGACCCAAGTAGGTATGGTGTATTCTTGGACCCCAGTAGGCAGGGTGTATTGTTGGTCATTTTTGGGAGACTGGTTGCGCTTTGGTAGTATTTGTGCTCAAAGAAGAAACAGGAAGAAAGAAATTAGAATCAGGGATCTCTCTCTCTCTCTCTCTCTCTCTCTCTCTCCCGCTCTTTCTCTCTCTTTCTCTCTCTCTCTGTGTGTGTGTCTGTCTGTCTGTCTTTCTCTTCTCTCTCCTTCTTTCCCTCTTAATATTAGGGGGTAAAGAGGGAGGTAAAAGGTGGGAGGAAGAAGAACCCATAAAGTAGCAAAGACTGGCTACAGAGAGGGAATGATTAACCCTAAACAGTGGGCAGCATTTTTTGTGTGCTGGGGTCCTAGACTACATAAAAAAGAAGTGAACTAAAGATCAGGTTTTGATTGCCCGTTGCTTCCTGATTGTGGCTACAGTGTGACCTTCCATCTTAGCATCTCCAGGAGGGGTGTGTCCTCCAGCTGTGAGCCAATACCAGCCCCTCTTTCCTTAGATTATGTTTGTCACTAAGATTAGCGTGTAACACAACTGCTAATGGCACTTTTGGTTTTGAAGCTGGAGTGAAATTCTCCAGTCTCCTACCTGGTTGCCCGAGTAAAGGATCAGTGAAGTGGGGGGGCAAGACCTTCTGTTGGACACAGCGAGTTCCCACTAATCTCAGCTTCAGGCGGCTCCTGGGCTCCACTCTTGGCTCTGACTTGTGTCTAGATGTGTTCTGTTTAATAGCACTAGAGAGCGAATCCTTTTTTGACAGTTACTGAGGACGTAGTTGCCTGACATGACAGGGGTGGCGGGTGGTTCCTCGGTATCTTTTGGCTCCCTCCCCTTTTTAGAAGATTTACTTATGTTTTTGCATGTATGAACATTTTTGCCTGCATGTATGTCTATGCACCATATAAGGGCCTGGCACCTTTAGAGGCCAAAAGAGGTGTCAGATGATCTGAAACCGTATTTGTGGGGAGTTGTGAGCTGCTATGTGGGTTCTGGGAATCGCTACTGTCCTCTGCAAAGACAACTACTGAGCCATCTTGTCAGCTCCCTACTGACTTCTTGAACATACTTTCAAAGATTCCTCCTCTTAAAAAAATTACCATTAAAAAATTACCTTCAAAGGCAATATATTCTTTGGCATTTCTAATTTCTGAATCTTCTTAGAGTTTTGCATGGAAATTTGACCTTTTTCTCCTTGGCCACTCTGTAGGATTTAGATCTTATGGCTGCACGCTGTGTTCAGTCAGTCAGTGCTCAACTGTCTCTGTATCTCTTGCTTTTCTCCTCCTTCACTCTCACTTTGTCCTTGGACTCCGATGTCCTCTTCCAGCATTTGAAGTGGGTCCAGATCAGAGGAAGAAAACCAAGAACGTTCATCATTCTACACAGAGAGGAAGTCTTCTCTCTTATGAGTGTATGTTCACTTTAACATTTACCTTTAGGCTGCAAGAAATACTTATTCAGGAGGCATATCACTGCTGTTATTGATATCAGACTTGCTGGTCACAAAGCAAAACAGAGAAATTTCCACTGGGAAAAGTAATGACTTGAGCCTTTTGGTCCTATAGACACCATCACCGCCACCATCGCCACCACCTCCGCCTCCGCTACCATTACCATCATCATTATCACAACCACTATCATCATCACCACCATCACCACCATCATCATCACCATCCTGCTCGCCACCATCACTGTAGTCATTATTATCACCAGCATCACAAACAGTGCAGCACTGCCTTCTGCTTGTGTTCTAGGCAGTAAATGGAAACTTTTAAATGTCTATCTTTTAATCTCCACAAGTACACTTGGCTAAGTGCCACCCTATCCTCCATATCACAGGGTTAAATGGAGCTCCAGAAAGGTTGAGACCCTTATATGGAATCATAAATGGCAAGCCTCATGCTCTGAACCTCACCAGAGTCCGCAGACAGGCTCTGAAGGTGTGAGGGAGCGGTTCTGGTGACAGAAACTTGGAAGCCCTCCAATCAGAAGCCAGGCTCTGTTCTGCATCCATGACTGCAGTGACCATTTAGAGCAGCTGTAGAACTTACTGCTTCAGGATGTCAGGCAGGATGGAGGCTTAGTGTGCGCATGCCTACAGTCTTCAGAGCCAGGCACCAGATTCCAGTTATAACACTGATGGGTGGGGCACTCTCCAAATTTGCTGGCTACCTTACAATTCACCTGGTATCTCATGACTTCCTGATCTACAGACACAGAGAGACCTTACTGGTCTTCCTGACTGAAACTAGAGGAAGCTGCTGGTGCCTGGGGGAAAGTCTCCCATAGAAATATTAGTTGACTTGGCAAACATTCTTCCTCCGGGGCGGAGGACTAGACTGAGGAAGTATGGGGCTCCTTTGCGCTGTGACCAACGGAAATAAAATGGAGGCTGTAGAGTGAAACCTGAAAACCAGCCTGCGCTCCACTAGCCAAGCTCTGTGCTCTGGTGCAGGGCTGTACCTGCATTGAGGAGGGCACTGTATTCAAGTTCATGTGGAATGCAGTGTGGCTTAGCAGTAGCTCTTTCTAGAGGAGAGTTCTTGGGGTACATCTGGTGGGTATAGTGATTTTTTCCCAATCAAAACATTCCCTCCTTGAGGGAGGAGGGAGATTTGGGGCTTTTCAGTGATACATCTACCTTTGAATCATCCCTACTCCTATAAGTCCTCCCCTTACTCCTGTGAGTAAGTCCTCCCGTTACTCCTGTGAGTAACTCCTCCCCTTACTCCCATGAGTAAGTCCTCCCCTTACTCTTGTGAGTAAGTCCTCCCTTTACTTCTGTGAGTAAGTCCTCCCCTTACTCCTGTAACTCCTCTCCTTACTCCCATGAGTAAGTCCTCCCCTTACTTCTGTAAGTCCTCCCGTTACTCCTGTGAGTAACTCCTCCCCTTACTCCCATGAGTAAGTCCTCCCCTTACTCTTGTGAGTAAGTCCTCCCTTTACTTCTGTGAGTAAGTCCTCCCCTTACTCCTGTAACTCCTCTCCTTACTCCCATGAGTAAGTCCTCCCCTTACTCCTGTAAGTCCTCCCTTACTCCTGTAACTCCTCCCCTTACTCCTGTGAGTAATCCCAAATAAACTCACTGATTCACTAAGCTAGAATTATCTCTTTTGTCTGTCACTGGTGCCCTGTCTGGGAAGAACAGACATTTGTTCTTGCCACCCTATGAAAAGTCACACAGTACAAAATCCTCCAAATTGAATACAGGTTAAATATCCTTCTTTCATTGGACTGAGAATTTCCGTGCTCCCCCCACAGGCAAAGCTACACCCTTCAGCAGCATCGCTGTTGTCTGTGACTTATCTGTGGGGTATTGTATCAGTACCCCAGGACTCCCTGGTTCCACATGGGTGTTAGAAAGAACACAGACCCCCACAGCTTGGATGCTTTTCTGTATTTTCCAACATAGTTTTATTCTCGAGTATCTACTCCAATATGCAGCTCTACGTCATAGAATGCTCCTTTGGCGTAGCTTTGCAACATAGGCACTGGTTGTTTTGAGATTGCTCACTCTTTTATTAACCATTTTGGGACCTAGTTGTTATTTTCAGCATATAGATGTGTTTATATCAACTTTCATTATTGGACACATTATTTATTAGAATATGTCTCAGTTATCATTGGTGGTCAACTTGACACACAGAGTCATTTGAGGGAGTCTCAACTGAGGAACTACCCAGATTCATTTGGCCTGTGGGTGTGTCTGTGGGGAATTGTCTTGTTATTTGATGTAGGAGTGCCCGGTCTTTGTGGGTGTCATCATCCTTAGGCTGTGTTGGAGAGCTCCTTAGGCAGGGCTCAGGCTGTGTTGGAGAGCTCCTTGAACATGAGCCAGTGAGAGTTACCAAGCAGCATCCCTCCTTGGGTCCTGCCTTGGGGTTCCTACCTTGAGTTTCTGCCCTGACTTCATTCAATGATAGATTGTGACCTGGAAATCCAAGCCAGATAAATTCGTTTGGATCAGGGTGTTTTATCTCAGTGACAGCGATGAGGCTGTGATGGACTTGACGGTGCTGTTTTTGGAGGTGGACTGTAAATTTATAAACTGACATAAGCCTCTTGTCCCCATGTTGCCTTTGGTCAGAATGCTTTATCACATAAACAGAAAGCAAACAAGTAGGATGCTATTGGTGCTTGGGATAGGTCAGTTCAGGGGGAGGAAACCTTAAGCATTGCTGGGGATTTGCATTTGGGTTCTTTTTATTGATGCCAATAGATCCCCAAATCACCATGGTCCTTATAGAGGCTCCCCAACAGTCCCAAATGTCTCTATGGGGATGGTGCAATGTTCAGCCAAGACCCCCAGACCTATCGCTGAATTGTCATGGATGAGTGAGGTTGGAACACTGCCAGGACAGGACGTGACAAGACACTCTAAACCCCATGCATTCAGAGCAGAACTGGACAATGACTGTTACGGTTTGAATACGGGGTCTCATGGAATTCCATGTTCAAATTCAGTCCCCATTATGAGCTACCAGGAAGGCTACGCTTTTAGAAGGTGGCAAGGGTGTTACCCTCACGAGTGGATGAATCCAGTCATAGGATTAAAGACTGATGTGTTAATGAGCATTCCCGAGAGTGGGTCTACTCGGAAGCCAGTCTCTCTGGGACTTCTTTACTCTCTGTACTCTCATGATGTCATACCAGCCAGAAGGCATGACATTGCTTGATATGCACCTTTGACCTTGGAATAAATGAAATTCCCCTGTCTCATTTCCACAGCTAACATACTCAAGACTGTCAAGGTTCCCCTGCATTTTTTCCTCTCTGCCCTTTGGAAACATTGTTGCAAAATGTATCAAGCCCACGTTTACACCGCTTGAATGAGAGTGGTGTCACCAGTACGTTAGAGAGGGAACAACAGCAAGTGTTTAGGAGGCGCCGTTTTCAATTTTGGTTCAATTGTTTTGGTTCAATTTTGTTCAATTCTGCCTGTTTCCTTATGTGACATAGATGTCTCCAGAAACCAAATCTCCCCATCTGTGTAATGCTTGCTGTACACGCTGCAGGCTCAATATGATTGGCATGACACATGTTGTACTACTCAATGTTAATGAACACACACCAGGTACAATGGCATGGACCTGTAAACCCAGCAACTCAAGAGGTCGAGGCCAGAGGGTTGTAAAGTTCAAAACTAGGCTGGACTATCAAGGGAAACACTGCCTCAAAACACCACTAACACCAGCACAGCTACCAACAAACTCCGAGCTTCCAAACAAACGAACAAAACCAAGGAAACCAAGCTGGCAAGATGGCTCAGTGGGTAAAGCTGTTGCCGCATAAGCCTGAAGACCCGAGTTCAGTCCTCAGAACCCACATAAAGGTGGACGGAAGGAAGCAGCTCCACAGTGTGGCCCTCTGATCTCTACATACAAGCTGGGGCAGCAGCTCTTCCACTCGCACGCACCCCCACACATACCCACAAAAACAAACAGTAAGACTAAAATTAAGTTAAAACTCCAAACTGAAGCAAACAACAGCAACATCCCTCCTCTGCTCTTTAGATGAGCAACCAAAGCTTTAAATAACACAACAAAAAATCGTGTGAAACTTTCCCAAAGCTGTGTCTGACAGTTGGCCAGACATGCTATAAAGGGTCATGCTATGAAGGGTCATGCTATGAAGGGTCATGCTATGAAGGGTCATGCTATGAAGGGTCATGCTATAAAGCCACTGAGAAAAGCTTGGGGGATGAGGGGATTAGGTAGAGGGACTTCCACTAGAAGCCCTGTCCCCCAGGAAAACCCCAGGCTGTGTCTCCACCAGCTGGAGTGGTGGTTGATTTGGGACCAGTAAGAGGGAAAGCCTTTGGAACTGCTTTTTCCTAAGGAGCACTGGGGAAGGGTGAATTAGCTGCTTCCTGAATAAACGGGAATGGAATGTGGGCACCGGTGCCAGCTTGAGACTCCGCTGCTGGGAGAGTCTGGCAGCCCACAACTCCTCTAGTCTCTCTGAAAATAAAAACAAACCCAGGATCAGATACTCAGAGAGGAAGGAAGTGCGGAAGTCCGCTGCTTGGTCTTACAGGAACTAGTATGATAACTCAGCTTCCGGGACTTTGAAACAGGAGCAACCTGGACAGATGAAGCTGTCAACCCTTCCCTCACTCACGCACTCATTTTGTAATATTTCCTAAGATTACCCAGGTGTCCGATACTCTTGTGACCGCTTCTGCAGCACCCACTCATAAACATGGCAAATATCCCTGTCCTCATAGAGCCTGCTGTCTGTGTAATGAGGGGACGGAGATAATGAACATATTAAAAAATAAAATGAGATGGCCCAGTCAGCAAAGGCACCTGATGTGCAAGCCTGGTAACCCAAGATCCACCTGAAACTCGCAGAAAGGTGGAAGATGACAGAGAAGCCACTCTACAGAGTTGCCCTCTGTCCTCCACTCCTATGCTGCTGGTGCTCCCCCAAATAAAAACTTAAAAAGTCTTTGAAGTATGTTGCACTGAAAACAACAGGAAAGGGTACCTGAAGCTTGAGAAAGGCTTTGGTTTTAAACTTTTAAACAGGTCTCATGAAGTGACATTTGAACAAGGAAATTTATTATTATCATTGTTTTATTCCTATTACTATGATGCTGGGCATCATTCTCAGTACATCACAGCTATCTCATTAATACTTACAATCTCCCAGAAATATAGCCACGACAATTCCCATTTTACAACAAAAACCGAGGTTCAGAGATCTGCACTGATTTCTGGACACCACAGGGCTCACAAGTGGTAGGACTGGGATTTGAGCCAAGGATTGTGCGCTTGCATGCTGGTGCAGCCAGCCAGGTTTGGGGAAGGGCAGTGAGTGGGTGCAATCGGAATCTCTGCTGCACCCAGGAGAGGTTTTACCAGTGGTGGGCACTGCAGGCTTTGGAACCTTAGCCCATTGGAAGGACACCTGTCTTTGGTGGAAGTTGCATTAGCTAGCTACAGGAGAGGTACCCCTTGGCAGGGCAGAGAGCACAAGACTTCTGCAACTGCCGAGGTTGTCCCAGGGCAGTGCCTTGTGTGAATTTCACCCTGCCACCGTGGTGGGACCAGCTGCTCCAGTCAAGGGAGGATCTGTCTGGTTCCTGGGAGCATTGAAGAGAGTTGGCAGAGCTGAACTCCAAGGCATAGCTCCATAGAGGAATTCCTGAATGCACTGGTTGGAGACCCCGGGGTAGGACCCTGTGGTAGAGGCGGGCTCCTGGGAAAGTTGGACTAGATCCGTGTGCAGCAAAGTGGGGACAGATTAGGACAAACCGAGGGAGAGAGCAAGCAGGCTTTTTCCCCGTTTGAAAGAAGCACAGGGTACAATCAAGAAAGTCCTACGGAGGTGTGCTGCGTGACAGCTTGCACAGACCTGGAAAACGGGTGCCAGGGAGAGCCAAGGTAGGGGGCATTGGGTGTAGCAAGAAACAGGAAGGAACTTTGACCCTCGGGAAAACATGCTGGGTGGGGGGTGGAGTGGTGGGCAAGCTCAGGGAGGAGCCGTGGGAATCTCCAAGAGCGACGGAGGCAGTGCCCAGCGCACTACAGAGAAAGAACTTGCAAATGTAGAGGCAGCTTTGGGCGTTGGAGGGCCAGGGCACCCAGTGTGGTCATTCGCAGGATGCAGCGGGACACGGAGCCTGCAAGCTCCGAGCATGAGGGTGTACTGTGGCTTGCCAGGGTGAGCACGTTGAGGTTCTAGGAAAGCAATGGGACTAGGAGAAGCCGCAAAGTCCAATGAACTTGGAGTGGGAGCGTCCGGAGCAAAGAAGCGCAAAGTTGGTCTGGGGAAGGCTTGGTTAGCGCTGTGCAGCTGAGTGCTGACGGTCCTGGGCAAAGCATGGGCGATGACAAACAGAGCCGCCCCGCATCTCTCCTTTGCAGCTACTTTTGGTCCCAACCCAACTCACCATGATCGAGAAGACTAAAGCCACGATGTTGACCGGGTACGCCGGGCAGAAACATGAGACAATGGTGAGCCACAGATAGTTACTGGGGGCAGGCATGTCCTCTTCGGTCTTGTCATCTTCAGTGCAGGCTTCTGGGCTACTGCTGTCCAAAGCCCCCTTAGAGTCTGAGCGGGAAGCATACTGAGACATGGGCGAAGTCGGTGACACCGGGAGGGACGAGGAGCGCACTGTTCGCGCAGCCTGGGGCTCTGGCTGTCGGCTCATGGCTAGCAGAGGCTCTGAAAAGCTTGCTGCTCCCGGGCTCAAGGGAGATGAGACTTCACTACTCCTGCGTAGGTCAGTCCTCTGCTTGCACGCGGCTGGGCTCAGGGACTTAGGCCAAGAGCTAGGAGCCTCCCCATAAGAGGGAGGGAGGGAGAAAGCATGTGGGGGAGGAGGAGGGAGCCTGTCACCCTGGGAGGCAGAGGAGCAGCTGACTCGCTGTGATCCCTCGCACCCAGAGACCCTTCTAGGGATGCATGAATCAACTCACACTGAAAAGTTCGTAAGAAAGGGCACAGGGAAGGAGAGAGCAAGATCTTTTACGTTTTAAACGGGCTGCAAAGGACCATCTCTCCTTTTAAAATATCACTGAATCATTAGAAGGAATGAGATTCCCTCTAGCCAGCTGTTAAAACACTTTCTATTACACTTTTTTTACTTCCCAGGAGAAGCAGGAGACCGGATTCTCTCCACTTCATGGCCCACGGGAAGATTCTCAGGTGGTTTGGGCTGTGGGGCAAACATCCTAGACATTTGGGTTAAAAAGAGAGGGGGGTGGGATTCATTTTGGCCTTGGGGCAAAGAAAGCAGCTCATGTTAGGATGTAAACTATTCCTAAGAAATCAGAACAGAGACTCTCTGCTCAGATGGAGCTTGGTTACAGGAAAGAAAGTCCCCAACACCTTTCCAAGTTTCTACATTTGAAAAAGGTGGGGCCATGCTCCATGCCTCCCCTGGACTTAGCAAGGAAGACATGTGATTGCACATGAAACCAGGCAAATGTATGTGCTCAATAAATGTTACCAATTTTCAGGATTTTGGTTTCTTAGAATAGAAGTGATTATGCCGCATCTCAGACCCAGGATTCATGGCTACAGATATTTATTTCCTCTGAAATCCAGATATTCAGAGCTTGGTAGTACCATAAAATAATAATAATAACCCTAGCACACCCGGTTTCCAAAGCAATTACATCACCATCCTCAAAGGTATTGATCATCGTGGTGGCTTTCTCAGAATGTGAGCAGTGTACTTGTCTAGGATGCTCTTGCTTATAGCATGGTGGCATGGAGTCATACCTATTTGGTTGTACTTACCTGTTTGTCTCACTGGACTGCCAGTTCAAGAGAGAGAGAGACAGAAACAGAGAGACAAGACACAGAGAGATCATGTTTCTGACCCCTTGCATCAGTGTGAGGGACAGCGCCCAGTGCAAGCTTACTGGAGGAACACTCAGATGAAGTGGTCCTCTCTTCTTCATGCTCGCTTCTCTATTTCGCTTGGTCAATCGAGTTTGGGTAAACCAAAAGATTGGGTTCAGTCTTCTTATGTCTGATATGTATATGTATAATGTAAAGATATATATGTATGTAAAGATATATATATGTAAGAATATGTATGCATGTAAAGATATGCATGTAAATATATATGTATACATACACACATACGTATATATGTATATATGTATATGTATATATGTATACATACATATATGTGTGTATATATATGGTGTATATATATATTAGAATGGCCCTCTACTCACAGCAGCCCTCCTGCCTCAACATCCCGTATGCTGGGATTATATGTATACCAGCACACCCAGCCTTTGTCATGGCTGTTCCCTCTATTTAGAATATTATTCTCAGACAGCCTCTTTTTATTCTTCATTTGTTAGTTCAAGACAGGTCTTATCAACTGTAGGTCCAGTCACTGTTTGGTGACGTTTTATTGGCATGGCTGCTTTTGTGTGTGAGGGTCACAATGTTCACTTTTGGTGTGCTGTTTTACGTGCCTGTCCTGCATTTCGTTTTACGCTAGCATGTGAGGCGGGAGTCGGGGGCAGGTAGGAAACATCCCTGACTGAGCGAACCAGAGAGCATCAAAGGAAGTAGATCTCTAGGTCTGAGGCAATTCTGCATCCAGAAATCTATATTTTGGGTGCCTGAGGAATCCATATTTCTGAGACTCTCTGGTAATTCTGCTATACTGAGGCGCTTTCTTTCTCCAATCCCGATGCCACTTCTAGATTTTAGGTCTTAGCCTTGGATCTTTAGTCTAGAGATTTCCCTTGAGATCTGCAAGTTGAACCTGCCTCAAGGCTCAACTTGGATGGCTTCTGCTCCCCCACCCCAGCTTCTCTTGGGTTGGTCCCACTCCTCTTTTTACATATTTCAGCTGCACAGACTTTCCTTTGTTATCAAGTACAGCCCACCTTTCCCACCCCCCAACCTCTACACCTGCTTTCCCCCTCCCCACCTCCTTCATGGCTCCCTCTTTAGAGGGGATCATCCTATGCTACTTAGATTCCGTCTTGTTATTCTTCACTTCATTAACTTTGCTTACTGCCTTCATCTTAGTTGTCACAACTTTGTTCACTTGTGTCTTTGTCTGTTATGTTGGCCTCCCCAACTAGAAAGAAAGCTCCACAGAGCAGATTTTTTTTCCCCTCTTTGGTGGACTGTGATTCTCTCCCATCCAGAACAGCACCTAGACCATAGTAAGTGCACAGTAGATAATTCATTGAGTTCCTGAATGTATTTAATCATCCAAGTCAGGTGCTTGGAGACTCTTCTTCTCATTCCTTCAGCCTCTGAGGGCTAATTCATCAAACCCTATCGATTCCGCCTTAAACAGGACTCTTCAGTCTGTCTTCTTTCCTTCTTTGCTATAGCTGGTGTCCCAGTCCTGGCTTTTAATAACCGCAGGAAGGCTCAGTGGTGCACCTTCTGTGATCTGAGGATGGTTAATTTACTGGTGTGACCAAACTTAGGGTTTAGATGCCAAGTGGAGTTTACTTTTCAAGCTCACCAACTGCACCATCAACTTTGACCCACTAGTATCAGCCAGGGAAATACAAACAAAGAGGTTGTTGCCTCGCCCAGATCACTGCCCAGTTTACCAGATGTATCAAACATTGAACAAGTTATACACGCAATGAATTCTTTATGTTACCAACTCATTTAATCCTTACAGCTTGAAAAAAGATGTGTGTGTGTAAGTGTATATATGGATACCTGTTTGTGTATAAGCAGAAGCAGTGTTGGATCCCTTGGTGCTGGAGCTACAGGTGGCTGTGAGCTGCCTGATGTGGGTGCTGGGAACTGAACTGGGGTCCTCTGCCAGAGCAGCGTGTGCTCTTAACTGCTGGAACTTCTCCTCAGCTCCAGTTCCTGAGCCTCCGGTTAGCTAGATGGTGAGGTATCCACTTCACAAAGGTGAAAATTTAGGATGACTTAGGTAAGAAGTCTCATGTAGGGTCCAGGCAGAGGTGCAGGGGTTTTAAGTAGTGTTAAGATATTTTCTCCAGCTCGATGGCCATCTCTGAAGCTTGCTGGCATTGCTCTAGTCTACTTGGGGAGGGTGGATTAAGAGCTTATTGGCTGGTGGGAAGTGTAGCAGCGAAACCGTAATGACTTGAAACATTTAAAAGGAAACTGAGAAGCAAGTGCTCAGACCAGAAAATATAACATATACAGCATGGATTCTTGAGGGATATGCATTAGATCACTCCGCTGGGCTTTCCAGGTCTCATTTCCGGAGCCTCGCTAATTTTCTTTTGAGAGCTCAGCTTGTTGCTCTTGGATGAACCCTACTGGTGGTAGCTTAGAGATGTGGTACCACCTTTCCTCTTAAGGAGCCATCCATTGGGAGAAAGCAGCTTCCCAGCAGATGGAGGAGAAGAAGAATCTGGATCCTAGTGGAGCAAAACATCTTCCCGATGTTTGTCCTGAGTTTATTTTTTCCTTAATAATTTATTTATTTTTATTCATTTACATCCTGATCACAGCCCCTCCCTCTCCTCCCAGTCCCACCCTTACAAAGCTCTCCCCCCACTACCCCCTCCTCTTCACCTAGAAGGGAGAGCACGCCCCACATATAGGTACCACCCCACCCTGGGACATCTAGTTCCAGCTGGCTAGGCACGGCCTTTCTCACAGAGGCTTAACCCGGGAGTCCAGGTAGGGGGAAGGGGAGTCAAGGGCGGGAAACGAGTCAGAGGCTGCCCTATTCAGATGTAAAATGGGTTCAATCTAGACAATCCTGGACAGAAGAGCTGCATAAGAAAGAGGAGTACCGCCCAACAGTGACTGCCACTGACAAGGACCACCACAGACAGGGGCGGTTCCGCAGCTAACTTGCTTTCTATGGGTGCAATCTTTCTTTACTAAAATGGGATTTACACTCCCGCTTCTCCCTTCCCCGCCTCAGTATAACCTGACCACTAACACTCTTTGGGGATCTTGTCATTGTCCCATGATTTTCCACTGACCACATGGGTTATTATTGTTGCCAATAATGGGTCACCAGGGCTAGGTTGTTTTAGTATTTATGATTCTTGTCATTGTTGCAATTTTGAAAAACTGCAGTGAGCATCGTTGGTATACATGTGTCTGCATTTGTAATAATTGCTTTGTGGTTTATGATCCTACAGGACAAATATTGTTTTAAAAATGTTCATTGTATTCTTTATTATGTCTTTGTGTGTACATGCACATGCATGCACTGCACATGCATGCAGGGGTTGTGTGTACATGTGCATGTTCACAGAGGCCCACATGTTGGATCTCCTGGAATTGAAGTAGCAAGCTGTTGTGAGCCATCTGATATGAGTGCTGGCAATTGAACTTGGAAGATCAGCAAGTGCTCTTCCCCCCACCTCCCCCAGACAGGGTCTCTCTGTGTAGCCCTGGCTGTCCTGGAACTCACTCTGTAGACCAGGCTGGCCTTGAACTCAGAAATCCGCCTGCCTCTGTCTCCCAGGTGCTAGGATTAAAGGTGTAGGCCACCATTGCCTGGCCAGCAAGTACTCTTAACTTATATTTATTTATTGATAGTTTTTCACGTATATATACAATGTTTCCATCTAGTTATCCCTAGTCACCTTTTGCACCACTCTCTCTGAATCGCACATTGCTCTCTCTGAATCACCTTCCTTCCTACCGTCCTCCTCCTCCTCTCCCATGTCCATTTCCTTTCCAACTCCGAGTTTTGTCAGGGTGGCTTGCATGAACTTGGGCAGGGATTGCTGGCTGGAACCCGGTTGCTTTTGTAAGGGTGAGGAAAATACAGACTGGTCGCAGGACTTCACGGTTCCTCACTAGGAGGACCCTGGATATGCAACAGGTCAGTACTGAAACAGTGCGTGTGTGCTGGATGTCAGGGTTTCAGACAGGAAATGTGAATAAAATGCCAGAGAGCAAGAGAGTGAGAGTGGGGGGCGAGGAGGAAAAGGGAGGAGGAAGGATGGAGGGAGAGGGGGTAAGGGAGAGGGGAATGGAGGGACACAGAGAGAGGGAGGAAGAAGAGGAGGCAGAGAGAGAAATAGTGCGAGCCCCAGGAATCTGCTGATCTATGAAATGCGAGAGTCCAGATCTTTAGGAAATAATCTAAGAGGTCAAGCGTATTTGTTGCCAAATTTCACATTAGCTCAAGCACCAGCCTTTAGTCATGGTAAAGTAATGTGGTCTCAGGGGTTTTCTGCAAGAGAACAGTGCCTTTTTGGCTAATATTATTAGAATACCTTTCCAGTTTCCAACAACTTTTCATGAGGGAGAAACAGATAAGGCAGCATGGAGAGAAAAGGACTCTGAAGGCAAAGAGGCTTCCAGATGGGATTTCTTCAACTGAGCATTTTAGGGGAACCAGTTCGGGACAGGCAGTGGAGTATAAAAACCAAATCCGCTAACTGTAATTCTTCCTTCATTGGTCCTCCACTGTTTTCAACAATAAAGTGCCTGTCCATCCCATTGCTCTGATAGGATAGTATAAAGACCCTGCATCTTGGACCACACTCTGCAGCTCGGGACGCGCTCCTTATAGTAAGCTGGATAGAACAGTGCTGAGGGACTGCTCAACTGCTCAGTGCTAGTTCAATACTTGAGAACAGCCTGATGTTTAGTAAGTATCCACTGTGTGCACTCTGTGTGGTCTATGTGTTCACTCATCTGGTTCCCATGGAAACTTCTGTGAGGTAGATGGTGAATGTTCCTCTTAAAGACCTAGCATGTGGGTCAGTGGAGGAAGACTTAGGTAAGGTCCCAGAGGTAAAGAAAAGTTCCAGGGTTGGGGCGAGGACTAAGATGCCCCACATGAGCGAGCTGGACAGACAGAAATCACTCATGCTGTGAGACACCAGCTGTTCCCCACACCCCCCATCATCCTTGTTTTTTGCTCTCTTGCACTAGTCTTTGTCTTGAATCTTTATAACCCAGTGCTGGTCTTCACAGGTCTTTGTTTAGTCATTTTTAATGACTCTGCTATTTTATTGTTATTTGACTGTTTCTATTGTGTGGAACAAGGTTAGAGAGTGCTCCTATCTGTGTTAGAAGTTGGAGAGTGGTCCCATCTGTTTTAGAAGTGAGAGTGAGGGGAATTTCAGAGATTCACCTCCTTCCATTCCCTTCCCTTCTCCTCCTACCACCCTACCCAGACCCTGCCTTGGCTTGTCTGGATGAAATGGCAACATCAGAGTAGGTTTTCTTGGGCTAACCACTTTGGGAGGATAGGGGAGAGGTCCCAGGAAGCAGAGTTATTTAAAAAAAAAAAAAGGAACATTTGCACTTCAAACCACTTACAGCCTTTTAGGCTGGATGCTGTGCGGGGGAATTACAACCTGCAGTAATGGACAGTGGACATGGGAGGGTAAGGGATGGGCAAGCTTGGTGAAGAGGAGGCATTTGGAGGAGAGAGAAACAGAATAAACAAGATTTGTACTTTAAGGTGGCCCAGGGAAGGGACATTTGGTTTCTGCATCTGGCGCACATAACTTGGTGCATATAGCTTAAGTTGACCAGCTCTCTGGATCTATGCCACTCTGCATTATATTAATTACTTACTCATCTAAAGGTATTTATTTGACTACCATTGACCAGGCACTATTTTATATGACAGTCATAATAGAGAAGAAGAGACTCATGATTCCTGTGCTTTTAGACAGACAAGGTACTTATAACTTATGATCTAGGATATAAAATAAGATAATGGGTTATGTATCCTAGCTTAACTGTCATCTTGTCACAGCCTGGAGCTGCCTGAGAAGGGTGTCTTAATTGAGTAATTACCAAGATCAGATTGGCCTGTATGCATATTTATGGGGGATTGTCTTAATGATTAGTTTATGTGGGATGATACAGCCCACCGTGGGCAGCACCATTCCCTTGGCAAGTTGTCCTTGGCTATATAGTAAAACTAGCTGAGTGTGTCTGAGAGCAAGCCAGCAAGCAGGACCTTCCATGGCTCCTGTTGTATTTTCTTGTCTGGTTATGATTTTCCTGATAACATTGCACAGAATAGCAAGCTGCCCACTGTTGGGCTCCTGTGTGGACTTTTCTCAGTTATGGAGTGTGATGTGGATGTGTAAGGTGAAACAAGCCTTTCCCAAAGTTGCTCTTGGTCAGAGTTGCTTTATCACAGCAACATAGAGAAAGCTGAGAGATTTCTGTCTCAGTAATAAATACCCAAGATAATCAACCTATAAACTAGTTTTATTACATAGCCAAGGACACCTTGCCAAGGGAATGGATCTATTGGCTCATGGGAATGTGTGGTAGAGCAAACCTACTCATCTCATGGGCATGGATGTAAAAGAGAGGAGGAAGAGGAGAAGAAGAGAAGAAGAGAAGGAGGATAAGTCCCTGAATACCATGGGACCTTTGTGCCTTTTGTGTTCCTTGGCTACTTTGTCTTTGACCTAGAACTGACCCTATTCTCTGCATGTACTTAGAATGGTATAAAAGCAGACTGAAAAAAAAAACCACCCACCTCAGCACTTGCAGGAGTCATGTTATAGTGTTGTCTAATTGTCTTTTTTTAATCCTCACTTCCTCCCTCAAGACCCTATTGACTGACTGAGCTGGCTTGGTCATCAGGGAACATTGTCCTCTTTAACTGAGCACTCAGCTTTGGGAAGGATGCACATAGAGCTAAGGGAGGAAGGGGATACCCACCTAGCCAGCCAGATCAGCCAAGTCAACCCCGGTGATCAATGGGGTGACAGATGTCGCAGCCAGATCACCCACACATCCTGCATGGGCCTTTGGGCACCTTATGTACAAACTATAACAAGTGCTTTATATACAGTGGTTGAAGAAACACGCCAAATAGACTTAGCTTAACCTCACAGTCATTCTCTGCCTGTTTCTACCCTATTCTCTGCTCCAGAATATTACCATTAAAGCTCTACAATAAAGGCCTGCGAACCATGGACTAGTATCTTTTTGTAAATGAAGATTTGTCTCATAGAAAGGTGTTTTTATAGTATTCTTACTTCTTTGAGATTTTTATATTCTCTCAACTCTTCCCAGATCCTTTCCTACCCGACTTCACATTCTTTCTCTTCCTCTTCTTCTTTCTCTTTCTTCTCCTTCCTATTTAAAAAACAAATGATGGAGTCCAGAATGTATTACTATTAGTAGGCACAAGGCCCGTCCTGGAATGTGGTCGACATATGAGGTGTCACTCCATTGAAGGAAACAGACTTTCTGTTTCCCACCATCAATCAAATGCCAATATCTCATAGGCGAGAGAGAGGTGGGACTTCATATCTAGCACCCTTTTCTAGACTAGGATTTTGTATGGCTTTCGCTTTGTAGGTTTTGTGCATGGTATCTGAATCTTAGAGTTCATATGCATATCTGCTCTGTTTTATCCAGAAAATACGATTTCCTAAAAGTCATCCACCACCTGTGCCTCTTATAATCTTTTTGCCTCCTTCTACATATTTTACTAATCTTTGAGAATTTCATTCAATGCATTTTGATCATATTCATTTCACTCATCCCTACAACTCTTCCCAGACCCTCCCCTACCTCCCTTTGTGTCTTCTTTAAAGAACCCACTGCCTTCAATTTGTGTTGCCCATGTAGCCACAGGTACGGTGCTTTCTGCTGCTTAAATGTGGTTGACCTACTGGGGACCACACTCTTGAAGAGATCTGACTCTCTCTTTCCCAGAATCTGCCTGTAGTGGGTTGGCCTAATGCTACTTGTATTCTAATGCTAATTTAGGTCCCCCTAAAATGTTTACCCCAAAGAAGAGAGAGTCCAAACCTAAGACACTGGGGAACCCTGCCCCCAGTTAATTCTGATTGGGATTGGTAAATAAAGATGCCAACAGCCAATAGTTGGGGAAAAGAGATATTGGTGGGGTTTAGGGTCCTGGGCTAGAGACCATGAGGAAGAGAAAGGAGAAGGAAGAGCAGCCACAAAAGAGGAAGAATTTGCAGGAGGGAGAAGGAGAGACACAGGGGATAGCTGAGCCATAAAAACATGGCCATGTGGGCTGGCCAACTGGAGTTAAGAGCAGCTGAAATGGAAGAGTAATTAGTAAGTAGTTAACTTGGAGTTATTGACAGGAAAGTGGATTTTAACGGCATCATGAGTCCCTAATTCCTCCATGTAGAGTGATGACTGGCTTCAGCTTGTGCAGGCAACTACATGAGTGCAGAGGTCCTGTCATGTCCAGAAGGCATTGTTGCAGTCCAGGCTTCCCTGACCTCTGGCTCTTCAATGTTTCTGCCTCCTCTTCTGTGATGGTCTCTGAGGCTTGGAAGGGTCATCTAGATTTCCCATCTGTGGTTCAGCCTCCGCAGATACTTAATTCTCTGCATTTTGAATTGTGAGTTTCTGCATTAACTACTACTTATTGTGCAAAGCAACTTCTTTGATAAGGTCTGAGATCTGCACTAATCTATGAGTAGAGAGATATTAATGTGGAGGACATTTTGATACTATGTTAATTTAGGGGAATAATAATAGTAAGTTATTCTTGGGACCTGTAAACTCCTCAACCGCAGGCTGGTGGCCATATTTATAGTAGCAGACATATGCCTTCTTATGGAGTGAGCCTTAAATCCAATTAGGAAGTGGTTTGTTACCCTCACACCATTCCTAACACTATCATATAGCTGGCTGTCGATAATTCCCTCCAGCATCCTCCATGGCACCTTCTGGTACTCTGAAAGCTGGCTCTCAGGAGGGATGCTCTTGGTCAGCACCAACTTGATCTCTCCATTTCTTATAACTAGAATGTGCGGTTCCTTCAGCAACAGGGTCATACCATCAAGCTCTGGTGGGCAGCCAGTGACAGCCAGCAAGACAGTTGAGGGAAGGAGAGAAGAGTGTAGCTGCTTTAAGTCAGGTTTTTCCGGTCCTAGTGTGGTCTGGATTTTATTCCAAGAACATCAGAATATCATTAAAGTATTTTAAACTATATTTGGAGATGAGTTAATTAATGTTCTTTTGTGCTAATTAGTTGCATTAATCAGCTGTCAGATCTGGAGAGTGATTAAACCTGACATTGGGAGACTTATTGAAAGGAAGATTTATTTCACAGGCTCTAAGGAGAGATAGACAAGCAGATCCTAGGACAGCAGACAGATTGGTTAAGCAGGCAGAGCTAGGAACCTCACCAGAGGACTTTGTCTCCTGTCATCTGGCTCCCAGTGATTAGCCTGAGGCTGTAGATCAAACTCCAACCCCTTGGGAAAGTTTGCCTTAACTTGGCCATTGTCTGGAGTCTGCTGCTGAGCAGGTGGCTAACCCAAGGAAGTAAGGAGTCACCTCTTCTTTGTGTTGTTTTACAAACACTGCAAATACCTTGAGCTATGTTAGGAGCTAGGGATGCACAATATAATAAAATAATTTCTATTTTGGGGGTAAGTGAGCCCCTTTCTATAAAAAATAGTGAACGAAATTATTTCAAAATAGACACAAAATGCTTCTCAAAGTCGGAGTTTTTATCTGGTCATCGCTGTATGTTCAGAGCCTAAACCATGCCCAGCATACAGCAGATATTTGGTGAGGTTTAGTAGACTGACAACCTGTCATAGCTTCAGTTGTCAACTTGACACACTTGGGAAGGGGGAGCCTCAGTTGAGAAATCACCTCAGTGAGATTGGTATGTGGGCACATCTGTGGGACACTTTTCTTGACTTAGTCTGAATAAGAATGGCCTTCATAGGCTCATATATTTGAATGCTTAGTCACCAGGCAGTGGCAGTGTTTGAAAGGATTAGAAGAATTAGGAGGTGTGGCCTAGTTGGAGGAAATGTATCATTGGGGGTGGGCTTTAAGATTTTTTTTTTTCAGAGACAGGGTTTCTCTGTGTAGCCCTGGCTATCCTGGAACTCACTCTGTAGACCAGGCTGGCCTCTAACTCAGAAATTCACCTGTCTCTGCCTCCCAAGTGCTGGGATTAAAGGCGTGTGCCTCCACCGCCCGGCTGAGCTTTAAGATTTTAAAAGCCCATGCCAAGCCCAGCAAGTCTCTCTGTCTTTCGGTCTCTGTCTGTCTCTGTCTCTCTTTCTTAACCTGATGATCAGGATGTAGTTCTCTGCTACTGCCTCAGCACCATGTGTGCCACCATACTTCTTGCCATGATGATAATAGATTAAACCTCTGAAACTGTAAGCAAGCCTCAGTTAAGTGCCTTTTAAAAAAAATAAGAGTTTCTGTGGCCATAGTGTCCCTTCACAGCAATAGAACAGTGACTAAACTCTAATTGGCCTAGGAGGGGTCAGCTCACTGTGGCTGGTACCATTCCTGGCAGGTGGCCCCGGGATGCATAAGAAAGGTAGCTGAGCACACTAGGAAAAACAAGCCAGTAAGTGGGATTCTTTCATGGTTCCTGTGTCCAGACTCCTATCTTGAGTCCCTGGCGTTGACTTCTCTGGAGGATGGAATGTAATCTGTAAGCTAAGACAAACATGTTTCTTCCAAAGGTGCCTTTGGTATGTGTTTTATCACAGCAACAGAAAAGCAAATCAAAGTGTAACCTGTGATGGATGATAGTAACAGAATGTGACCCGTGGTGGATGATTGTAACAGAGTATGACCTGCAATGGATAATAGTAACAGAGTGTGACCTGTGATGGATGATTTTAACAGAGTGTGACCTGTGATGTGATGGATAATAGTAACAGAATGGGA
>NW_022196905.1:109392061-109399506 GCF_008632895.1 Mastomys coucha
TGGATGATAGTAACAGAGTGTGACCTGTGATGGATAATAGTAACAGAGTATGACCTGTGATGGATGATAGTAACAGAGTATGACTTGAGGTGGATGATAGTAACAGGCACTTACTAAGGCTGTGTGGAGCTGTAGCTCAGTGGTGGACTGCTTCAACTCACATTCACCAGGATTTGGGCTCCATCCCAAGTATAGCAAGAAAACAAGGAGCTGGGGAAGTCTCACCCAGATGTTCACTAAACAGTTTTGTTTGTTTTTTTTTTGAGACAGGGTTTCTCTGTGTAGCCCTGGCTGTCCTGGAACTCACTCTGTAGACCAGGCTGGCCTCAAACTCAGAAATCTGCCAGCCTCTGCCTCCCAAGTGCTGGGATTAAAGGCATGCACCACCATTGCCCGGCCACTAAACAGTTTTTTAAAAAGATTTATTTATTTTATCTATATGAACACACTGTAGCTGTCTTCAGACACACCAGAAGAGGGCATTGGACCCCATAACAGATGGTTGTGAGCCACTATGTGGTTGCTAGGAATTGAACTCAGGACCTCTGGAAGAGCAGTCAGTGCTCTTAACTGTTGATCTTTCTCTCTCTAGCTTTTCACTAAACATTTAGGCTGAGTCATGTTGTGGGAAAAGAAGGTGTGAAAAGATTCAGGGTAGAAGCCCATTATACAGAAGAGATGGAAATGAACAGAGATTTTTTTTTTGTAAGAAATGACTTGGCTATGTATCTGACATGCATACACACATACACACATGAGAGAGAGAGAGAGAGAGAGAGAGAGAGAGAGAGAGAGAGAGAGGGAGGGAGGGAGGGAGGGAGAGAGAGAGAGAGAGAGAGAGAGAGAGAGGGAGAGAGAGAGAGAGAGATAAACTAGAGTTAAACTTCATAAGCCCAGGTTGCTATAGGACTGGTAATGAGCCCTAGACATCATGTCAGTGGGCTCTGCAGTATCCCCAGACTTAGGTCAACTTCAATTGAATCAACTACTATGAAGTGCCTCAGTTGCCTTATAAATTGTCATAATTATCTTAAAAATAGGATTTGTACTATTTACTCTAATATTTCAAAGTTAAAGTGGGGCATTTTCCTCCTATATCCACTCACCTTGTTTCTGTAATGCGTCAAAGTAAAGTTACTCAAAATTGGGGTCCCAGAAGTCCCAGGAACCCTTTAGTGTATGCGTGTGTGCATGAGTGTGTGCATACTTTTGTGCATGTATGTGTGCATGCATATGTAGTGTGTTCATGTTGTATATACATGTGTTTGTTATATGTGCATATGTGGATGTGTGTGTGCACACATGTGTGCATGTGTAAATACATGTGTGTACATGTATGTTACAATGCACATGTAGCAGTCAGAGGTCCACTTTTAGGAGTTGGCCTTCTACTTTGTTGAGGCAAGGGTCCTCATCGTTTCTGTAGAGCTGTGTGCTCCATCCAGGCCAGCTGGTACATGAATTTCTAGGTAATTCTTGTGTCTCTGCCTACTGCCCCTTTGCAGGAGTGCAGGATTACAGACATGTTCCACCCTGTCCATCTTTTATACATGGGCTACAGGGATGGGATTCAGATGATCATGGTTGCACACTTGCTGATCCACCACATCCACCTCTCTCTTGCCTCTGCTGTTTCCAGCTTGAAAAAATGTCTCCCACACTCTCCCCAGCCTCACCTACAAGTTTGCCTCTTATGCCCACCCACTGTCATATGCCTACTTACTGTCGGGTTTTTTTTTTTTTTTCCTTTTCTTTCGAAACAGGGTTTCTCTGTGTAGTCCTGGCTGTCCTAGAACTCACTCTGTAGACCAGGCTGGCCTCAAACTCAGAAATCTGCCTGCCTCTGCCTCCCAAGTGCTGGGATTAAAGGCGTGTGCCACCACTGCCCGGCCCCATCAGGGTTTTTACTGACTTGACTCTGTTGATTGTAGGGCAGAGTAGTTCTCTGGTTCTAGGGTACTCCATGTTTTGGAGTACTCAGGGCAACAGCCCTACCCACTGCTTGCCAGGAGCATCCCACCCACAACTGCAGCAATCTAACGTGTCTGATGTCCCCTGGAAGGCACAGTCACCCCAGTGTTTTGGGATTCCAGAGCATCTCAGGAGCCCCTGGTCTGTGAATTAGATATGGATTGACTCTTCTCTAAGCCTAATAAGACAGCATCCCCCTCCCTGCTTTTGGAGACTCTGTGTCCCAGTTACAATGTAAAATAATGTTACAATCCATCTATGAACCAAGTTAGGTGTGATACTAGGAAGATGGGCTTCCAGCGTGAATCTCTCAGAGGTAAATTGTTCTCGAGGGGTCAGGAGACCACACATAAAGCAACTTTTCTTCCTACACTCAGCAAATTGGAAACCAGCTGGATAATGAATAGGAAAGGCTCATCCAAAGCAATCATTTGGGGGAAGGGGAGAGAATTCCCACTACCTGAGGAAACACAGCTGAAGTGAGTAGCTCTCAAATGTGCTGTTGCAGTCCACGAAGATGGGCTGAGACTCTTAGCTCTTTTAATTGCTGTGGAGAGTTCCACAAGGGAGCGGCACATTAGCCTAAGAAGGCTCCATGGAAGCAGGAAGGGTTGTCAAGACATCTTAAATGTATTCAATTATACACGATAAAGTGAGCTTTCTATCGAGACCCAGCGAGGATGCTCTTCGGGTGCTCCTAGGGAATTTTGTGCATTAAGGATTTAAACTTTCTTGCATCTTTTTTGACCAATGAAAGTACAGCATACTCCCACTTACAGGAAGAGTTCCTGTTGTTCATTTGAGTATCATCAAAAGTGGTTTTTTTCCCCCAAGTCAGCACTATGGTCAGCAGAACCATATTTGACCTTTTCCTCTGTTTTCTGTTTCTATAAGTGGCCTCCTCCTCCTCCTCAGTCCACATACTGTCTTCAGTCCATCCATCTGATTGTTCTTTTTTCTGTAAAGTGAGTATAATGAGGATCAATACATACATTTTTCTATCTTATCATTTTACTCTAAAGTACTGTCTTCTTTCTTTCTCTCTCTCTCTCTTTCTTCTTTCCTTCTTTCTTTCTTTCTTTCTCTCTCTTTCTCTTTCTTCTTTCCTTCCTTCCTTTTTCTCCCCTTGCCCCTCCTCCTTTGTCCTCCTCCTCTTCCTCCTCTCCTCCTTCTGTTCCTCCTCTTCCTCATCCTCTTCCTCCTCCTCCTCCCCTGAGACAGAGTCTGTTTATGTAGCCCAAACTGGCCTGGAACTCAGTATGTGTCCCAGGCTGGCCTTGAACTCCTCATCTCAGCCTCAGCTCTGGAGTGCTGTAAGGGCAGACTTGTACCACCCATCTCTCACTGCACTTAGATTGTTTTTCTTACAAAACCCCAAACCAGTCATCCCAGCTCCAGGAAGGGTGTGGAGTCTCCAGCTGTAAGGATGTCCCACCTCAGGCACTGCTGACTGCCTGCAGCTCCAGGCAGAGTGAGTTTGGAGAAAGCAGGAGTTTAGGCAAAGGAAGGTGGGATTTTCAATCGTTAGGCCCAGAGTGGAATGATATGAGCCCCTGGAGTTTTCCTGCAGCAGACATATCTGTGTGAGCTACTCATCCCTCTGGGTCCTCACTGGAGTTCCCCGGGGAAACTTTTCTAAGCAATGGATATACTTTGTGTCTCACGCTCACCTCTTGGCAACTCTGGCTATTTAAGAGCCTCCCTAGAGTCACTGATGGAGTCCACCTGCATCTAATCCCAAAAGGCTTTAGGGGGCTGGGAAAGGAACTCAAGGATTTTAAGATCCTCAGGGTTTTAAGAACTGGTTTAGGTTAAGTCTTGTAAATCACAAGAGGGATAATGGAACCCAGTACAGGCTGCACACACTGGCAGGGCCCACAAGTGAATGAGCTGAAACCCTGTTCTCCTGTTACTTGCCTGGGAGACTGAAGAAGTCATCTGTTTGTTGTAGCAAATTTGAATCCCAACCTGAGGTTTCTACCCTGCCTTGGACCATTTAGTTCCCAGATAAAAGACACACACAACTTTTATATTTACATCAAGCCTTAATTCCCAATGCAGCTGGGCAGATTTCTACCCTTTATGCTATTAAAATCTATTTCCTATCGATAGCCCTAAGTTATAACTTACTACGTTTCATCTGGGTTGCTCTGAACTCCAATTGGCCAGCCCTCAGGGTCATGCTTTCTCGACTCCTAACTCATGGGAACTTTCTCTTTTCTCCTCACCTTCTCTCCCTCGTGGTTTTCCTCCTGATCCCCAAGGACTGAAACCCTAAGCCCCAGCTATGTCTCTTCTGCCTAGCTATCAGCTGTCAACATCTTTGTTTACCAATCAAAGCTAATTTGGGGCGAGGTCACAAAGCATCTCTTGGGTCTAAGTGCAGACTCTCTTGTCTCTGGGCAACCAGGTCTTAGTATTACATTAAGTGGGGGCCCACACTTAGCATTACAGCAACAGAGCAAACTTCAAGACCTGTTCTTGGTCTTTTTGCCTATGAAAGGGGAATCGGGAAGTGTGGTGGATTAAATATGCTTGGCCCAGGGAGTGGCACTATTAGAAAGGTGTGGCCTTGGTGCAGTGGGTGTGGCCCTCTAGGAGTAGGTGTGTCCCTGTAGGAGTAGGTGTGTCCCTGTAGGAGTAGGTGTGACCTTGTTGCAGTAGGTGTGGCCTAGTTTCAGTGGGTGTGGCCCTGATGGAGGAGGTGTGGCCTTGTTGCAGTAGGTGTGGCCTTGTTGGAGAAAGTGTCATTGTGGGCATGGGCTTTAAGACCCTCCTCTTAGCTCCTTGGAAGCCAGTCTTCCAATGGCCTTCAAATAAAGATGTAGAACTCTTAGCTCCTCCTGCACCATGCCTGCCTGGATGCTTCCATGTTTCTGCCTTGATGATAATAGACTGAACCTCTGAACCTGTAAGCCAGCCCTAATTCCATGTTGTCCTTCTAAGAGTTGCCTTGGTCATGGTGTCTGTTCATAGCAGTAAAGTCCTAACCAAGACAGGGAGTGACAGCTATGATGGGACTGTTGTGAGGGTTAAAGGAGACATTGCATATGGAGTACTTAACCGCATGCCTGGTGCTTGAAAAGTGCTAGGTGTTAAGTACTAGGAGCTCCAAAGGACAAAGCCATACTAGTCAAGGGGACTCGAAGTAGCATGAGATCAGCTCAAACCATCAGGACGCTCTAGGCCAGAGGACAATGAGTTGAGGTTAGTCGTGGTACAAAACTAAAACTAAATGCTTTGGAAGGATAAGGAGTGGGGTGCGCTACTTGCTTACAGGAATGAACATCCTTCCTAAAGCCCAACGCAGGAGACTCAGTTTCAACTGCAAGAATATTGTATTCTGGATGCTTGCTGACCTTTTGATACTGGGATATTAAAGAACATACCTTTAATACCCTTCCCCACCTGGCAGAGATTCCTTCTGAGGTTTATATGACCATCTCTCTTGACATTCAGACTTTAGCCCATTCTTCTTTCAACAAGCCCGCTCTTGACACATGAGCTAGTATAGACTCCAGGTTCCTGTCTGCTTTTTCATATTCTCTGTACTTTGGGATCTTCTTGTATCATTATCATCGTTGTCGTCATCATCATCATCATCATCATCATTATCATCATCATCAACACCATCACCACCATCATCTACATAGTATCTGTGTCCTTCATTCATATTATATAGAAGAGTTAAGAACTTTCCTTGGTTACATTTCAGGTCTTAAACTAGGGCCTGACATGTAGTAAATGTCCATTAAATATTGATTAAATGAGTAAAGTGATATACAGATATCAAATGTAATTATTATTTTTATTAAGAATCTGGCATATCTAAAGTAACTTTAGCATTAGAAGAAACCATCAAAGACACTTACTTCATAACATTCATTTTGTATATTTATCTTTTGAGACAGAATCTCACCATGAGGTCCTGGCTCACCTAGGACGTGCCAGGATCCTTATGGCACTCTCTCTTCAGTGCTGGGATTAAAGGTGTGCACCAACACACTCAGCATAAAACATTTATGATTATTTTTTTGGAATAGTATGTTTGTCATTTTGAGGCTTACATTAGTAATGCTGATCTAGAAAACCAGGAGAAATGGCCTTCGACAAGCCAGGTCCTGGCTTACACTTATAATAGTCAAACTCTTTCCTGGGATGGCATTGCATATGCTTAAAAGCTATGTCTAGCACTTTGGGATCTGTATGGTTGACTTCAAAAGATAAATTGGGTTCAGGGAGCCTACTAGGACTTAGATCTGAAACAAGTTAGGGCCATTTGGAAAGAAGGAGCCTCTACTGAGAAAATGCTCCCAGCAGAGTGACTTGTGAGCAAGCCTGGAGGGCCCAGCACCTGTCGGGTAGGGCCATCCCTGGCAAAGTGGTCCTGTCATGTATAGAGAAGCAGGCTAAGCAACCCATGGAGAGTGGCCATGGAGAACAAGTCAGTAAGCATTCATCCATCGCTTGTATTTCAGTTCTTGCCTTGAGTTTTTGCCTCAGTTTCTCTCAGTGGACTGTGATTTGGGATGTGTAAGCCAAATAAGCCCTTTCTTCTTCAAGTTGCTTGTGGTCATGGTGTTTCATCAAACACAACAGAGACCCTGATTAAGACATGCCCCAAGACTCATGGATTGAAGGCTTGGTCTGCAATGTAGCTGGGTTGGGGGGTGGGACTCCCCACCACAGAGGTGATGGATCATGGGAGATCTAACTTTACCAATAGATTAATCCATTAATGAGTTTATGGTTCAATGGGAAGTTCAGAGGAGGATCTAGAGAGGAAGGAGGTCATTAGAGGTGTTTCTTGTAGAGTGCATTTTCTCCCTGGTCCTTTCTTCTTATTTCCTGTTTTATGCTCTGTCTCCACATGTCCTCTCTACCCCCATTCTTCTGCCTACTGGTGACCTTGAGTTGAGCTTTGCTCTGTCTACCATGAGCTCCCTGTCATGATGTTCTGCCTTATCACAGGCCCAGGAACAACTCAGGTGACCTCGAATGGAACCATCTGAAACCATGAACCAACATGAATCTTTCCTTCTTCTGCATTTTTCTCCCTAGGTGTTCTGTCACAATGATAGAAAGCTGACCACCACTGAACACTCCTGGAGAAGTTACATCTATGTTTAATGCTGGAAAACTGAGGACATCAGAGTTGTGGTAATAGGAAGTAGATTGTGTGTGATGTCTTCAGGGCGCTTGAATTGCTGGCTTAAAGAGAAAGATCAGGCCATGGCTGTTGCATGTCTCAGCTCAGGCATCTGGGATTGAAGTCTTCTACCACAAAAAGGCATGTTATAATAGAGGAATATATATATATATATATATATATATATATATATATATATGCATTTATATAATATGTTATAGTAGAGGAATATATGTATATCATGTTATAATAGAGAAATAATAATGTATATATATAACACAATATAATATGTCATAATATATAAACATATTAAAGATTATATAAA
>NW_022196905.1:109399643-109403639 GCF_008632895.1 Mastomys coucha
TAATCTATCATGTTTATATATATTACTATATATTATATAATATTATAATATATTATATATTTATATACATAATACAATTATATAATATATAATTGATATATAACATACAATAACATAATGTAGTATTTATTATATATATTAGCTCACTCAGTAATATTCATCTATTTGCTTATCATAGAGCCATCATATGCATACGTTTATAGGCTAATTGTGTCCCCTGAAAATTCATATGTTGATGTTCAAAGGACCATTTTTGGAGGCAGACCCTTTAAAGAGCCAATGAGGCTAAAATGACATCATTGAGGAAGACTGTAATCTAGTATGACTAATGTCTCCATTAGGACACAAATATACATGGGAAAATCACCTGAGAACAGAACCATGGGCAGCTAAAGGATGCATCTCAGAAGAAACCAATCCTCATACCAAGACCTCGGACTTCTTCCAGTGCCATGAAAAATTGAATTTCTGTTGTCTAAGCCACACAGCCTGTGGTATTTTGCTATGGACACCCTGGCAAATGAGCACACCGACCCTGTTCTGGTCTTGGAGGGCACAGGTTAGCTAAGACATAATCTATACTATGAGAGGGACATAACTTGACACTTCTCTGAATTTAGCTGGTATCACTTTTATAGTATCTGCTGGATGTCCTCCTGTCTTCTTAGGCTTACCCACACTTCCAGATTCCTTCAAGGGATGGCAGACCCTGGTCATATGTCACATATACTTGACAGTTGTCAACTGTAGTCGGAATGCCAAGCTCCTGTGTTTGGGTCCTGTACTGGCTGGTGGGGCTGTTGTGCCCTTCTCAGCTGTTTTAGGACACCTCATTGCTGTTAGCTTTGACCATGCAATCCCAATGTCTATGGGAAAGACACAATTTCTTGGCCCTGCCAACAGCTGAGGTTCTATGCTCTGCTCTCTGAGGTGGGAAATTATATCAAATGTTTATCTAAGTCTTAGAGTTCTTTGTAAAAACAGGACTTTTAAATTATGGTCTGAGATAGTAGTACACACCCCCTCACCATGGAAAATCTGGTGGAACCTAGTGCCAGCATTAATGTCACCAATAATGTGTTCACATCCAGAGGGATCTGTTCCATTTGTCTTCTTTCTTGTCTTTCTTTGCAGAATCTTCGGTCTTAATTTCTGTACGTCCACAACAGTCTTTTGCCCTTTATCTTTCCTTTAGCACATCGGCTCTCCTGAGATAAATTCTCTAGTGTTTACTTGTCTTGATGCATGAGTGTCTCACCTTTTCTGTTTACCATGAATTTCTTTTCAAATGATTTCAGACTTAGAGAAGAGCATTCATCTCTCCCTTTGTCAGAGTTCCAATCACTCTCATTTCACACTGGTTCAATACCTTCCCTCTTGTCGGTGATACCCTGTCATTATCAGTGAGCTGGTGCTACTTTACCACGTCTAAGTTCTTTGGTATACATTTCTCCTATGTGAGAGCTCTCCCATGGGCTGAAGAGATGGCTCAGCAGGCAAGAGTATTGACTGCTCTTGCAGAGGACCTGAGTTCAATTCCCAGCACCCACATAGTAGTTCCCAACCACCTGTAAGTCCAGTTCCAGGGGATCTGATGCCATCCCCTGGTTTCATGGGTACCAGGCATGTACATACAAGGAAGCCAAGCACAGTATACACATTAAACAAATAAATACAAAAATCAAAGCTTTTTTGTCACATTTGTTTTCTATCCTTTAAGTACCAAGTTATTTATGTCTTGAGTTTGAAGTTCCTTGTAAGCAGTATGTAGCTGACTCTTGATTTGTTATCCACTGTTCAGTGTATTAATCTATTTTAATCAATATGTTTGGAAAAGCTATATGTAAGGTAACTATTACTATGCTGGGACTTAAGTCTGACACCTTTTTTGTTTGTTTCCTGTATTTCTCTTTTGCGTTGCTTCCTGTTAAGGTGTTTGGATACATTTTAAGAGTCCATATTGATTTTGCTCTCTGCGTTTTAAACTCTGTTCTGTCTAGTTATTCTGCAGTTGTGCAGGTGTTTGATATATACAGACACTTGTGGCTTATGATGGATAGGGCCATGTTCTGCTAAACCTATAGTTGGCTGATAATGTCACAAGGTAAAAATATATTTAATCTCTAGTAAACATAGAATGTAAACTTGAAAAGTTAGCCAGGTATGATGGTGCATGTCTAGAATCCAGCTGCCCTGGGGGCTGAGGAGGGAGGGGGAGGATCTGGGGGGCAGCCTGGGCAACAAAGCAGTATTCACCACAGCATCTCACACTACAATGATCTCTTTTGTTATTTTCATCAGGTTTTGGCATTAGTGGTATTTTAGCTTTAAAATATCTGGGATATGTTTCCTTTTGTTCCATTCTTTGGAAGAGTCTGTATAAAATTGGGATCACTTTTTTTTTTTCTCAAAAGTTTGGTATAAGTTGCCTATAACCCTCTCTAGGGCCTTCTTCTTTTTCCTTTGAGGAAATAGCTTGTTTCTAATTTTCTTTGACCATGATTGGACTGTCTACACTTTATATTTTTTGGAGCCAATTTTGACACTATATAATTTTATATTAGTGAAGGTAGCTCCCTTGTTAGCCTACCATTGAGTGTTATTCTACCATTTTGAAAAATCTCTCCTGTAGGTCATTTTAGGTATATCTATTTGTGATGTTCTCCTTTTACTACATTCATTTACAGATGAATGTTTCTAGATGGCTGTATACAGTATATTCTTCTCATAGACTTAACTTGTGGCTTTATTTTTTTAATGTTTCTCTTGTAAGTGTGTTTCTGTTTCTCTCTCTTTTTTTTTAACTTTTATTGCATTATCAGAAAAGTGACATGATTTCAATTTATCTGAATTTGTTAACATTTAAAAACATATTTTAATTAAATAGAATTGAATTACATTCTTGTTCTCCTTTTGTACCACCGCTCCTCCCATACACCCCCCTTCAATACCTATAATATATTTTTTGTCGTATTCCTTAAAATTTATAAAATATTATAAAAATAAAAATAGGTATAATAAAAGTTGTTTGATATAAAACTACAATCGATTTAACAGTCTTATGTAGGTGCTCGTCTACAGCAATAGTGAAAATATATTTTTCTCAATATAAATTTTAAATAACTCCAAACATATTAGCTGTATACTTAAAAATAATACATCACTACTAGTATTTTCTTAAATGAGCATGAATATATAAAGTCTTTTTGTTTGTTTTGTATTTAGTAGAGTTTAAAATCTTGGCTCTTACTGTGGTACAAGCCCAAAATAAGAACAATTTTTAGACACTGGGTTTCATTGTAATAAGACTGTATTTCAATGACCCTCACATCACCAAAGGATTTGACCTCCATCATAGCTAAGCTGAGAGTTGATAGTTCTGCTGCACCAAGAAATGAATTGTAGGCTCGATTTTTGGATACAGACTTCCTGCTATTTGACTTGAGTGAGTGATTTCATTTTCAGCCCATAAGGAACAAGTTACATTCATTTAAGAAATGGTGTATGTATTAAGATGGTCTATCCATAAAGTCATTCACCAACTGTTTCAATGAACAATTGGAGGGTGGCATAGACATTAGGTGAGGATAAGAATTTGGTTCATTAGTTGTGATAATTTGGAAAAGCATTCATCTCAGAGAAAGAGTAACTTATAAAGTCCTCTTCTTCAAACTTGATATAAGAGTTACAAATGTCAAGCAAAGCATTCAGTCTCACTTTGTTGTTCTCTTACAAGCCACCTCCCTAATCATCTGTTTCTTTTTGGGCATATAAATACTTTTGAAATATATAAGCTGTTCTGAAAACCATAGTATAGTGTAAAAACATGAAATAACCAATACTACATATAGAGAGGCTGAGAAGCAAGATTTTAAGACCCTTATGTTGTACACAGCCAGACATTGTCACAGACAAACAAGCTGACAGTGTATATATAGATTGTACAATATTGGACCTATTCCTCCAATTACCAAATTAGAGAGAGCATTGGATGAC
>NW_022196905.1:109404687-109420428 GCF_008632895.1 Mastomys coucha
TTCACTCTCTTCTATACCTATTATCCTTAGGTTTGGTCTTCTCAGTGTGTCCTGAATTTCCTGGATGTGTTGGGTTAGGAGCCTTTTGTTTTTTGCATTTTCTTTGACTTTTGTGTCAATGTTTTCTAAGGTGTCTTCTGCCCCTGAGATTCTCTTTTCTATCTCTTGCATTCTGTTGGTGATGCTTGCATCTATGGCTCCTGGTTTCTTTCCTAGGTTTTGTATCTCCAGGGTTGTCTCTCTTTTTGATTTCTTTATTGGTTCTATTTCCATTTTTAGGTTCTGGATGGTTTTGCTCATTTCTTTCACCTGTTTGATTGTGTTTTCCTGTAGTTCTTTAAGGGATTTTTGTGTTTCCTCTTTAAGAGCTTCTAGCTCTTTACCTGTGTTCTCCTGTATTTCTTTGAGAGTGCTATTTATGTCCTTCTTAAGGTCCTGTATCATCATCATGAGAAGTGATTTTATATCTGCATCTTGCATTTCCAGTGTAATGGTGTGCCCAGGACTTGCTATGGTGGGAGAATTGGGCTCTGTTGATGGCAAGTGACCTTGGTTTGTGTTGTTTATTTTCTTATGCTTGCCCCATCTCCCCCTGGCATCTGGTTAACTCTAGTGCTACCTGCCCTTGCTAAATCTGACTGGAGCCTGCCTTCCTGTGATCCTGGTTGTGTCAGAACTCCTCAGAATCAAGCTGACTCTGTGATCCTGTGATTCTGGGATCCTGGTATCCTGGGCTTGTTAAATCACCTGGGAGTGTGGCTTTCTCTGTGAGTTGTGGGACTGGCTGCAGAGCTTGTGCCCAAGGTCTGCTCTGGACTCCAGCCCAGGCAGACCGGAAGGAACCCGAGTCACTGGGCTGGTAGAGTTCCTGTGTGCCTGGTCTCGCTGGACCCAGTTACTCCCAGTGTTGGGACAGATGTTGGTTCCTGCTCACCTCTGATCCTGGGTGTGTCAGAGTGCCTGGGAGTGGAGATTCCTCTAGGTGTTGTGGGACTGGCCGTGGAGCTTGCACCCAAGGTCTCTGGACCCCAGCCCAGACAGACCGGAAGGAACCCGAGTCACTGGGCTGGTGGAGTTCCTGTGTGCCTGGTCCGGCTAGTCCCAGTTACTCCCAGTCTGCAGTAACTTTTAGTCTTTTATAAAAGTAGTATTTTCAATGTAATTCCATGCATGTATACAACATATTTTGATCATTATTAGTCATTGGTTTTTTTTAATGTAAGAGTTTAAGAATATATGTTTTGCCCAAAATACTGCATTAATTTTGTCTCATAAAATTTATAATATTCTCTTCTCATTTTCAATAATATTTTAAAATATCCATTATTATTTTCCTTTGGTTCCTGAATTAAATGCAGACAGGTTCTTAAATGTTTAGTCCTTCTGTTTTCCTCATTGTTATCAACTTAATTGCATTCCGATCTGAGGCTGCTGTCTATATGGTATTGATTCTTTGAAAATTGTTAGAATATACTTTACTGCCTGGAATGTGGTCAATTTTTAAAATAAATGTTTCATGTGGAATTGAGAAGAATCTAATTGTTAGAGACTGGCCTCTGTATACTATGCCCATTAAATCAAGCTTTTAAGTTTTATTGTTCAAAGACTCAGTCAGTCTGAAGTGGGAGCTGAAATCCTCCACTGTGCTTATGGGCACCTCAGTTTCTCTCCTTACTATCTCAATTTTTGTCCATAGATTTCAGTGTTGTTTTATTGGTGGCTTATATGTTGTAACAGTTATAGAGTTTTGATGAACTAAATGCTTTATCATTAAATATTGTTCCCTTATATTTCTGGCAAACACAGATAGCATCTTTTGTGTGTTTGTTTTGAAGTCTACTTTGTGAAATAATAGAATCTTGGCTCTATTGTGATTGGGTACCACATTTGTCTCCATCTTTCTCTGGTCCCTAAGAACCTGCCTGGGAGGACCCTGCAGATCACAAACCTTCCTGTCCCGTCAACCCAAGCTTGTGTCCTGGAGCTGGACCATTTGTCTCCTAGAATTTGAATCTTCATTTGGTGGCTTCTGCTCACACAGACCCACATCTCTGTGACTTCTTGGAGAACCAAAATGTTTTGGATGAGGAGGTGAAGCACATCAAGGAGATAAACACACACAGACACAAACACAAACATAGACACACACACACTCATACACACAGACATACACACACAGACACAAACACACACACAGACACAGACACACAGACACACACAGACACACACACAGACACAGATACATAGACATACAGAGAGAGACACACACACAAATACACACACACACTCACACACAAGCACCAGCAATTAAGGAAAAAAAGAGGCCATGAATCTGAAACAGAACAAGATAGGGCATATATGGGACAGTGTGGAAGGAGAAAACAGAAGGGAAATGTGATGTGATTATATCATAATCTCAAAAAGATAATTAAAAATCACGAGAATATAAGGCCACCTGAGCAACCTCTGCAGGCTGGCTGGACCGCCACCATGGCAGACTGGGTAGCTTTCTTCAGAAGCTTGCCCTCAAGCATGACTAGGTATAGTGGGTTGGTTTGATGCTGCTTGTATTTTAGTGCTAAATACTGGTTTCTTACTCAAGTGGTGCCATGTGAACCTTCTCCCCAATTTAGCTAGTCATGAAAGGCTAGAGCCTGTGATCAGGCAGTGAAGAGAGAAAGGTGGGACTGGAGGTTGTGGGGGAGGCTTGCAGGTAGAGGAGACTGGAACCTGCTATGGATCAGGGCCACATGGTCAGGAGAAACAGCAAGTGTCATATAGCTGGGGAATAAGTTAGAATAGCCCTAGATCTGCCCAATCTAGGCATATGGCTTATAATTAAAATACCTGGACTGTATGTCTTTTACGCAGGCTCGTTAGGACTGTAAGTTCTTACTACAGCTAGGTGCTCCCTCCACACTCCACCCGACACCCAGCGCTCTGTACTAGCCTGCCTCGGGACCTTTGCCTGCCTCTCTAGTCACTAGGCAGCCTTGTAACTGCCCACCAGCCCCCTCCAAGTCTTGGGCCAAGGGAAACATAAAGCCCTTTTCAAACAGGAAACAAAAGCAATCTTAAGTTTTCAAGAACGTAATACATTGTTATAAACCACAGCAGCCACAGATCGCAGCAACACTCCTGAAGCAGAGCTTTTCATAGACAGGGTCTGGCTGAATCCACAATCCCCGTCTCAGCCTCTCTATGCAGAAACCACAGGCGGGTTCCACTGTCTTCCTTGAAAGTGATTTTTTACCTTCCGATATTTTAAGTCTAGTTTTATGGCTCAGGAGTAAAACATTATTTTATAGGTAGAACTTGTTCCTATTTACTGGTTTACTAATATCTTTGATACTGCTCTTATATTTCAGACTTTGTTTGGTACATCATTTTTCTTCCCTTTTTTTTTCCTTTGGAGCTGTGTTAGAGAGGCCTGTTGGTAGTAATGATTCCAGTGTCTGCCTTTTTGAAAATGCCTTCTGTAGCTCATATTTCTGAAAGATGGTTTTTCGGAGCACACAATACCAGCATGACAGGCATTTTTCCTTCATATTTTATAAATACTATTTCACTTGGAGTGGGCTTTCAGGGTTTCTGGCAAGATGGTATTGTCTGTTTATTGACCATTTCTTTATAAATGATCTGTGTTTTCTTTCTGGCTGCCTTTAAGATACTTGTTTTGTTATTTGTAATTTTATTATGTATATAACATTTTTGTAAACTTATTTATTTTACATGGTTAACTGAGCTCTCTAACCCAAGCTTGCTTGCTTGCTTATTTATTTATTTATTTATTTATTTATTCATTTATTTATTCATTCACTCATTCATTCATCCACTCATTTATTTTACATCCCGACCTCAGTTCCCTCTCCCTCCTCTCCTCCCAGCCCCCCACCCCCACCCCATCCACTTCCCCTGTTTCTTTTCAGAAAAGGGCAGGCCTTCCATGGATACCAACCAGCCATTGCATATCAAGTTGCAGTAAGACTAGGCACCTCCTCATCTACTGGGGTGAGACTGAGGTAACCCAGTAAAAGAAAAGGATTCCAAAGACAGGCAAAAGAGTCAGAGGTAGACCCTGACTCTTCCACCATTTCGAGTCTGTCCCACAAGAAGATGAAGCTACACAACTGTTAACCAAGCACGTTGAAACACACCCCTAACAAGATCAAGTCATCCAAAATGCAGTCATGGGCGGGAGGAAGGGTTTATGAAGCCCCACCTGCTAGCTGAGAAGCATCAGCAATTGACCACTCCTGAGGAGGGAGAGTCAGTTTTCTTCTGGGGTGAGGCCCCCTCAGAGGCGACATACACTTCAGGAGATGATCCTACAGTCATAAACAGAGGCAATGCCAAGTGGACACAGTCAGTTAAAAGGGTCGGGAGGGAGAAGTTGTGGGAGACAGGGGAATCATAGAAGGGAGAACGGAGGGTGGATTTGATCAAAACACATTCTATGCATGCGTGTATAGAATCATCAATTAAAACATTTAAAAATATCAGTTCTGAGGGCTGGAGAGATGGTTCAGTAGTGTGTTTTTGTTTTGTCTTGTTTTCGTTTTTGTTTGTTTGTTTGCTGCTCTTGCAGAGGTTCCTGGATTCTGTTTCCAGAACTCGAATTGAGTGGTTCACCTCTAACTATATATACTTCCAGGAGATCTGGCTCTTCCATCTGGTCTTTGTAGGTACCCAGGTATAGAGACAAGGGTGGAGGGAGGGAAAGAGGGAGGGAGGGAGGGGAGGAATATTGATTTCCATTTCCCTTATTCTCAGGGGCAGTGCTACTATAGCTAAACACACTTACAGAGCTAGGAGGCTTGAGGGAGAAAACACCCACCAAGAACCAATTACAATCACACTTACTTCAAAGCAGAAGTTACAGGCCTGTGTTGATGCCTCAAATGCTAGATAGCTGTCACTGTGACAAAACACCCGAGGCCATCAAAGTTAAAGGAAGGAGGGTTTCTCTTTGCTCATCATTTGAAAGGCCTCAGTCTGGAGTCACTTGGTTCTGTTGTCGCTGGATGTGCGATAAAGCGGTGGAGTGCACATAGCAGCTTACCTCATGACAGACAGGGTGAAGGACAAGGGACAGAGAGAAAGGGGTAGGCACCAATATATCATCTCAACACATACCTCATTGATTATAGCACCTAGAGAGGCTCCATGTAGGGTATCACCACCATCTGGGGATGAAAGGTTCTCTGAACCTTTGGGAGAACATTCTAGATCTAAGCTATAACACAGGGAAGCGTGTCTCCCAAATGAATGGCACCTCTCTCTATTCCCCGTTTGCATGGGGAATATCTTGGGCTACCTCTCCGGCAGGGCTCACGGGAGCTGGTACTTCAGCTGCTTGGCTTCCAGAACCCCGCAGTCCTCTCAACACGGAGCAGCCGCCGCTGGGACTGGCGCTTGCCAAAATCTTCAGAGGTCCCCAAAGAGCCCTAACATTTCCTATCAATAAACAGCGCAGCATGGCTTGCCCAGAAGCCTGTTCCACTTGCCTCTTCTCTTGGCCACGTGTTGCCTCATTGAGAAGGATATACTCCTGGTTTCCCATAGTCCTTTTCACCGATCTGCGATCTGAAGCCTTTGGAGGTCAGGGGAAGTGGTAATATTACCATTATTGTTGCAGGTGTGTGTTCATATATGTGTGTGCAACCGCATGTGTGCAGGCACCAGAAAACCATCTCCAATATAGTTCTTCAGGGGCTGTTCAACTTTTTGAGAGAGTCTTTCTTTGGTCTGGAACTTAACAAGTAGGCTAGGGATCTGTCTGTCTCTGCCTCCCCAGCATCGGGGTTACAGACATGTGCTACCATGTCTAGTTCTAAGTGTTCTGGGGATCCAGCGCAGACCCTCCTGCTTGCAAGGCAAATGTCTTACTGACAGAGCCATGTCCAGATTGCTTTGCATTTTCTTTTAAAGGGGATGGATATAATGGACAGTACTCACAAGGGTGATCACACCCTTAGTTACTGTCCGTTCTGGGAAAAGTAGCCAAACTGCGCCTACTTTTCTCTCTCTTGAGACCAGTGCATTAGAGGGCTGAATTACACCTGTAATATTATTAGAGCGAGATACACTTAGCATAACATCAGATACTTAGCAATGCTCAAGATCATAAGCTATTTTTAATTATTATTTATGTTCTAGGCTTATCCTTTAGCCAGAGTGGGCCAAACTACACCTCATGATCTAAATCCAGTCCTCACCTGTTTTTCTATGACTCGGGTGAGCCAAGAATTGTTTTCGCATTTTTAAGTAGCCATGGAAATGTATGAAATGCAAATGTTAAATTAGGCTCTGCTGGAACACACAATGCCTATTCTTTCGTGCTTTTCTGTGATTTATTATTATTATTATTATTATTATTATTATTATTATTATTATTATTATTGTCTTGTACTAAAATGATTGAATTGAGGGGCTGCAACAGAGATAAAATGACTTGCAAACTCTCAATTGTTTATCTGGTTCTTTAAAAAGAACTTGCCAAAATGGCTAGACTTTTACATCCATCGACTCCCACAAGTGTCATGAATATTTGTTGTGTCTGTGAGTTTTAGATCATGTCTGTCTTTAATTTTTTTAAAAAAAATTTTTTTAAATATTTTTATTCTGTGAGTATGTATCTTGCCTGCATGTATGTCTGTGCACCATGCACATGCAGGACCCTTGGAGGACTGAAGTGTATTGTACTCCTCTGGAACTGGAGCTATAGATGGTTGTGAGTTGTCATGTGATGGCTGAGAATCAAACCCAGGTCCTCTGCAAGAGCAGCCAGTGCTCTTAACCACTGAGCCATCTCTCCCTTCCCAGGATCATGTCTGTTTTGTTCACCAATGCTTTTGTGGTTCTGGATACGGAACTTTGGTAGTTGCTTGGTTCTGTCACGTTCCTCCCTTGTGACCCAGGTGTATGGGACTCTCCAGTGTGCCTGCAATGATTTTTTACCACTGTGTAAGATCTCTTCCAAGATTCCCAATTTTCAACCAGGCCATCCTCAGGTGGTTGGGGCCAGGGGTGGGGTCCCTGAGGAATTCTTTGGGGACTCCTATTTGTTAAGTATTTTACTAAGCTTATCTGGTTGTCTTAGAATCCAGCCATCCACCAGAAGCCCGGTGGTAAATACATGAACATATTTGGAAAGTATACGTTCTTAATTTTATACTGCATGTATGTCAGAGTTCATATGTCATGCTCATTGGGCATCCTGAAGCAGAAACCTTGTCCTACCTCTATGCTGTAGGACTGTGTTAATCAGCTTCCTGTGTCTTTGAACCCCTCTCCTCCCTTCAGAGTCCTATTTTGTTCCGGAGAGAGGAGACTCCTTTGTACCTAGTCATACAGACATAGTCTCCCATCCAAGTACTAACCTGGCCTGATGCTGCTTAGCTTCTGGCATGAGACAAGACTGGGCGTGTTTCCGGTGGAATATCTATAGACACAGGAGCTATGGTGTTTCTTCATTTGTTTCTTTGTCTTCTTTCCTCTGTGTGTGTGTGTATGTATGTGTGTATTGTATGTATGTGTGTGTATGCGTTTATGTGTATAGGTCTATGTGTGTGTATATGTATGTGTATATGTGTATGTGTGTATATGTGTGTATGTATATGTGTGTGTGCGTATGTGTGTTTGTAAAAGTTTGTGTGCACAAGTGTATGTTTGTGTGCCTGCAGGGTCTAGAAGAGGGCATCCAATGCCCTAGAGCTGGGGTTACAGGTAGCTGCACATTGCCTGACACAGGTGTTGGGAACCACCTTCCAGAGCGGTAAGTGCTGTTGAGATACCTCCCAGCCTTAGAAGTATTCTCTAAGAGACTCCATGTCTGCTCTCAGTGGAAGCTTTTCCAGACTGGCAATTTCTCCCCTTTTGCTTAATTCAAAGCCTTCTAAAAATGGTTCTCCCAGAACCAAACACGACTCCTCACCTCCTTCCTCCTCGGATCCCCTATAAGGAACCCAGCCTTTATCCGGAGAGCAGCTGAGCAGTGCTCTGGTGGTTCAAAAGTCTGTTTACACCCTCGGGCGAGCATTCATTTGCACCCCTGTGATGAGAATTTATTTGCCTCTCCTCCTTTAGCCTACAAGGTGGGATGAAATATCAGAGCTCAGCTGTATATCACAAAACAACACATGAAGGACACCTATACATTATCTGGCTTTTATCTGTACCCACCCATTATATGGCTTAACAATCTGTATGATTTTATGTATTATAGACTCATACACATACTTTTCTCTACATAGCTCATCACGAAGCAAAATGTATTTACTATATAGTCAATTATATGCTAACTCACGACAGGATCTAGAATGATTTAAAATCATTGGTACTTTTTGCCTGAATAGCTTCATAGGGATTTCGATTCCAGGGTGATTTGTCTTTGGTTTGGAAATGCTGGGCTTAAGAGCTTGGTGCTAATGCCCAGATTGCAGATGGCTTTCTGAGTATGCTACTTGGCTTCATTCTGCTTTTCTATAGCCACAGCCTGGCAGCCTTCTCTGGCATTAGCCACCTGTGATGTTCAAAGATAACGCCCACAGTTCCCAGGACTGGGGCAGGGAGGAAATGAAGGTAGAGGACCACTCTAGATACCCATTAATGACTTCTCTCTGGAGAAGTCTCCCAGGTGCTGCTGGAGCAGTGGGCAGGCTATTCTGGAAGTCTACACGGGTGTCAACAAGCTCTTCTGGCAGTGGGAACACAGAGAGCTGGAGGAAGGCAGCCTTGGGAGGCCTCACTGAAGGAGAGCATCTCTTTGAGTTTTAACTAGTGGTTTCATTAGAAACCATTAGGTGTCCTGCGGCCTTGAGGCTTTCTGGGGAACAGAAGGAACAACCAAAAACCCCATTAGTGTTGGTGGAAGTGGTGATGATGGTGGTGGCAATAATCATTGTTTATGTCTTTTCTTTGCTATTTAGTGTGTGTGTGTGTGTGTGACAGAAAGAGAGAGAGAGAGAGAGAGAGAGAGAGAGAGAGAGAGAGAGAGAGAGAGAGAGAACTCATATATACATGTGCACACTGAAAATTATAGGTAAGGAACCAGGTGGTGGCAGTGGTGGTGGTGGCGGCAGCACATACCTTTAATCCCAGCACACAGGAGAATGAGGCAGGCAGATCTCTGAATTTGAGACCAGCCTGGTCTATAGAGGGGGTTCCAGGATGGCCAGGGCTTCATAGAGAAACCCTGTCTTGGAAAAAAACCTCTGTCTGTCTGTCTGCCTGTCTAGATGTGTTGATAAAGAAACAAACAGTTTTGCCTTCCCAGTGAGACAGAGCCTTCGGACCGGATCTATCAAGTGTCTCCTGCTCAGCGTTGGGTCCCAGGAACTCGACAGAGGGGGAGGGGCTTGGGGAGGAGGTGGAGAATTCAGCACAGATCTTCCTTCTGGCTTTGATGACTGGATCAGATGAGTCAACTGTTCTCAGATGATGTCATTGATGGTAAAGAAAATGAAATGGAGCTCGTGAGTGACTCAGTGGTGAGCGTGACCATTCCTCATGTTTCTGGTAGGCCATTTTCAAGGTCCTCTTCTTGGCCATGTAGTCCCCTTCCCACTCTGACGTAATTGTGCACTAGTTATCTTAAGGGGGGAAGGGGTAATTGTGATGTGCGACCCATGTTGAAACCTTTTTTCCCCCCACTTACTATAGTGTGAGCAGCTTTCTGTCTCATGACTTATTCATCTGCATCATTGATTTTATGGACACAGAACCATTCATCACCCAGGCTGCGATGAATCTCATCCTTACGTGAGTCCCCCATGTTTTCAGGAAGCTGTTGTTGTGTGTTGAATGGACAGTGTCTCTGGAGCGTGTATCTCATTAGTGGTACTTTCTGTTATTTTACTAGAGTGTGGAGATAGGTCCGTAGTTAGGACCATGTATTACTCTTGCAGAGGGCCCAAGTCTGGTTCCTGGCACCCATGCAACCATGCCTCACTTACTACTGTGTATGTCCATGTGTGTCCTAGTGTGCCCATGTGTGTTCGTGTGTGTCCATGAGTGTCTGTGTGTACCCATATGTGTACATGTATGTCTCTGTGTGTCCATATGTGTTCATGTGTGTCAATGTGTGCCCAAAGTGTGTCTGTGTGTCCATGTATGCCCATGTATGTCCATGAATGTATATGTGGAAGGCACTGGGGGAGGGGATGTCCTACTCTGTCACTTTCCACCTGTTTCCTTACACCAGAGTCTCTCACTGAGGCTGGAGCCAGGTTTACGACCAGAAATCCCTCCTCCTCACTATGACCTTCCCATGTTCCCACAGTAGGGCAGTTACAGGCATGTGGCTAGCCACACCTATAGAGGCCAGAGAGCAGAAGTCACAGGTGCTTGTGAGCCTCCTGAAGTGAGTTCTGAGGTCTGAACTCTGGTCCTCTTCAAGAGCATCAAGCATTCTTAACCACATTGTTCTAGTCCCTCCGCCCACTTTTCTTTCTTTCTTTCCTGAGGCAGGTGTCTCACTGGCCTGAAACTCACCAAGAAGGCTGGACCGGCTGGCCAGCAAGCCACAAGAATCCTTGTGCTCACCTCCCCAGTCCTGGGATTATAAACAGGTACCTCCATGCCAAGTGGTTTTTGTTTGTTTTGAAACTGTGGGTTCTGGAGCGCAGGTGGAGGGGGGGGAGCTCCTGCTGGTGGAGAAAACACGTTCCCAACTGACTGAGCTATCTCCTTGGTCCTTTTTTTAAAAATTTGAAGCAGCATCTCAGATAGCCCAAGCTAGCCTTAAACTTCCTATGTAGCTATGAATGGTCTTGAGTTTTTGATCCTCCTGTCTCTACTTCCTGGGTGCTGGGGTTGGAGATGTAATCTCACACAGGTATCTCATAGTTAACTACCGCTGTGTGCAACAGAGCACCAGGGCTTGTTTCTCCCATTTGCGCGTTTTGTGTTTATTAATCAGTATTTTCTCCTGCCTCCACTCTCTGCTCACATCCCAGCTGCTGATAACCACTGTTCTTCTTTGAGCTTCTCTGGTGGTATTTCTAGGTTCCATAGTTTATCAGGATTAAGCAGGTTTTATCTTTCCATGCCTGGCTCATGCATGTTCCTGACATGACAGGATTCCAACCTTTATAGACAGGTCATATTCCATCATGTATATTGATCACCTCTTCTTGAACTATTTGTCTATTGATGGACAAAGATTGATGCCATATCTTGGCTACTGCCAAACCACACTGCAATATAAGCATGAAGCTGCAGACGTGGCTTTGACATACAAGATGGTGTTTCATTTGGATATGTCTCGGGCAATGTGACTGGTGGAAGCAAAAGATCAGTTTATGCCTAGACAACATGGCACCAATCAGAATATGCACAGAGTCTGCTAAAACATGGCGGGCACAGATGTCTGGAGAACCATAGTGGAACCCTGAAGGCTAGCACCAGATGGCCAGGGAGCCACAGAGCAGTGAGTGATGAATTTGTTAGATAGCCATTTCTGCCCCAATTCCACTGTTGTCTGGGTTCTATATAATATGGTCCTGAGGTAGGAGGTGGGTGCCTTCCCCTTTACAGCTTGTGTGTGTGTGTGTGTGCCTGTGCGTATGAGGCCCAGCATGTGCCTGTATGCTTGTGTGTTGGCCTCCCTGTCAGTTTATGCCAGTGAGATTAAACCGTGTTTAATCTGCCTGTGTCTCCTTTTCTACCTTCTGGCTCCCACCACTGTCCTTTTTCTGGTCTTAGAGTTTGGATTTCATATACATGATAATTTTTAATTTCTTGAGGAGCATCCATGATGTTTTCTGAAATGGCTTATACTAGTTTACATAGTGACTGGCTTCGCAGAATCGATGTTTTCTTGCTCATTTCTACATTGGCATATATATGTGTGTGTGTGTGTGTGTGTGTGTGTGTGTGTTTGTGTGTGTGTGTATGTATGTGTATGTATATGACCAGTCATTTTGGTTGGGACAAAACAGTAGCTTGATAATAAAATACTCCCTGAGTCAACGCCCATGTAGCATAAGAAGGAGTGGGTTTGCTTCCGTCAGCAGAGTTGAAAGGAGAAAGGTCATTTATATGTCTTTTCCCTTGGTGTCCCTGTCAACTCTTGTGTATCTGTCTGGTAGATGGCAATTGGGTCCTGGAGGTCCCTTCCCATTTTTAATCACTTCCTGTTGAGCATCTCCATGGCGGGGTCTGAGACATGGCTGGCTTTGTCCCTTTGGCCCCCTTCCCGCTACTCCAGCTGCCAAGCTCTCAGCGTGCCTCTTTATGGCTTAATTGAATTTGGCTTCTTTCTTGCCAAATACTAAAACCCTGTTGGAATTAAATGTTTGGGAGAAACAGGCTTATATTATTTCACCAACCAAAGCTTCAAGAAGTTGAAAGTACTAAGCTGTGGGGCCTGAACTTGGTCTGCAGTTGGCCAACCTGTACGCCCTGGAGAAGGCGGGTTGGCGTGTTCAGTAGATGCTCTGGGAACTCCCTTGGAAGAAGTCTTGGCTCTGCCACCACATATAGTGGCACCTAGTAGGTCTGGGTTTTGCATTTTCAATATGCTGAGATGTTCTCAAGGCATTGAGAGTGTAAGTAGCAAACGCTTACATTATGGTTACTATGTGCCAGCTGTTGCTCATTCTGAGAGTCTCCTTAGTACGAAATGGTTTGCAAACCTCACTGTGCAGTAGACTCCCCTGAGCGGGTCAAGCCATTCTTTTTGTTTGTTTGTTTGTTTCGAGACAGGGTTTCTCTTTATAGCCCTGGCTCTCCTGGAACTCACTCTGTAGATCAGGCTGGCCTCGAACTCAGAAATCCGCCTGCCTCTGCCTCCCAAGTGCTGGGATTAAAGGCGAGTGCCACCACTGCCCGGCTCTCAAGCCATTCTTGATGCTCAGAGGACACTTGCCACTTCTGAGATTGGAATCTCTGGACTTGGGGAGTTTTTAAAGCTCCGTAAGTGATTCAGCTGTGAGGTCATGTGCAAGAATATTTTCATCCTCACGGAGAGAGCGTTAATGAGGCATTCGCCACCCATACTGCCCAGGTGCGGAAACCCCAGTTTTCATCCAGTTATGGTGACTCTCCCAAGGTCACACAGACGTTAGATATCCCAGCTATGATTTGAATCAGGCTGTCTGGTCCAAGAGCAAACATTGTCAGAATCTGAGATCTGTGGGAACACAGGGTGTAAATGAGTCTGTCCTTCTGTATCTCTGTATCTCTGTGTCTGTCTGTCTGTCTGTCGGTCGGTCGGTCTGTCTGTAGGTCTATCTGCCTGGCTGCCTGTCTCACTTGGCTGGAGGTATATTGAACCATGGCTCAGTGGCCTATCTCACTGTCTCCCGCGTGAGGAGTAAGCAGAATAGATAGTAATACCAGATCTGGCAACAGTTCCGTCTGCAGAAGGGAGATACCGTCTCCCTATCACCAGGAACAAAGAACGTAAGCACTCCGGGGTAAGGAGAAACTGCAGCCGATTGGCTGTTGCTGGGAGTTTCCAGTCTCCGAGCACACTGTTTTCCTTGGCAACATGACTTCTGTTGGGAGATAAGCTAGCCCAGGAGGAGACAAAGGAGGGGTGTAATTAGAAAGCCGTACCACCAAGTGAAGAGCAAGCAAGGAATAACTATCTGGTCGCGCTGCTGGGGTACAGTGTCGATTTCACAGGCACACTTCTTGCTTTGGGATAAATGAGGCGGGGATCTTAGAGGGATGGCAGAGTAAAACCTACGTCCTGGAGTGAGGATGAAAAGGAGATCGCCTCACTATCCCCATAGTGTGGCATTCACATCCACTCTTGGGTTTCCTGCTTCTATCTATACCAGCCAAGTGGTGCTATTCCAAGTGTAGAGTCAATAGGGGGCGCCAGAATGCAGAGCCATTAGAAGGCACAGGAGTGCAGAGCCAATAGGGGGCGCCAGAGTGCAGAGTCAGATTGGCAGAGTTCCTCCATAAGCTCATGTGTTTGAGCACCTGGTCTCCAGATGATGGCGCTGTTTTTGGAAGACTGTGGGACCATGGCAAGGCTGAACCTTGCTGGGGGAAGTGCATTACTGGGGACAGATCTTGATCTTTTATAGCCAGCTTCACTTCCTGTCTACTCTGTTTCCTGACTGTGGAAGCAGTGTGACCAACTGTCAGGCTCCGGCCACCATTGCCTTTGCTACCATGAGGGACTGTGCCCTCTCAAGCCTGCCTGCCTGCCTTCCTTCTGTTGCTTTGCCAGGCATTTTGTCGAAGCAGGGAAAGGTGACTAATGCGGAGTGAGTTCCTGTCTAAGCTGGGAGACCATAAAATGCCATCTCACGGAGATTGCCATGAACACAGTTCTGACATCTTTTTCTGCTCCCTAATGGGCTATCCTGGGCTTCTCCATCTCTCTGGAGACTGTTCAGCTAGGAAATTCATACATACACCAAAGTGGCTCTTGGCACAGACTGAAACAAGAAGGCTGGTGTTGACAACAACCCCTACCTTATGTGGGTTTCCTGCTCTTTAAACACAAATTGACACCTTCACACCTTCCCCTCGTTCCCCTTCTCTCTTGATCAATGTGGTGTATTTAATTCGAATTTTCTCTCAGCTTCACTTGTGTGATCTGAGGGCGGAGTCTCCTCTGCTGCCTTGCTAGACCTGTTAGAAGAAGGGGCTTTTCTCAGGCATTGTGGTGGTGTGGGGGGGAGACAGTGTTCTTGGATTCAGCTATGTTTGCTCACATACACATCTCTCTCTCTCTCTCTCTCTCTCTCTTTTTCTCTCTCTCTCTCTCTTTCTCTCTCTCTCTCTCTCTTCCCCTCTCCCCTATTGCACCCACTGGGCATCTTTTTGTTGGGAGCAAAGGAATAGAGTTGGATCTGATTTAAGCAGAAGAGAGTGTGCTAGCTCCTGGGACAGAGTAGCTCAAGGGTGTTCAAAGTAGGCAGCCAAGGCTTGACCATTTCTTGACTTTGTTTTTTGTTTTTTGATATTTAGTTATTTATTTTATGTATATGAGTACATTATAGCTGTACTGATGGTTGTGAGCCATCATGTGGTTGCTGGGAATGAAGGTTGCTCACTCCGGTCAGCCCCGCTCACTCCGGCCTAAAGATTTGTTTTTACTATTATATGTAACTACACTGTAGCTGTCTTCAGACACACCAGAAGAGGGCATCAGATCTCATTACAGATGCTGTGAGCCACCGTGTGGTTGTTGGGATTTGAACTCAGGACCTTTGGAAGAGCAGTCAGTGCTCTTACCCGCTGAGCCATCTCTCCAGCCCTCTCAACTTTGTTTTTAACAGTGTTGCAATGTGGTAGCTCCCTGAAATCCTGGGACAGTCTTACCTTTTTTGTTTTGTTGAGATGCAGGGTCTCCCCATGTAGACTGGTCTCACCTGGAATTACAGAGAGTCCTGTCTCTGCTTCTCCAGAGTAGGTCACCACACCTGGCTTGCTTTGTCTATAGCCAGTGGTTGCAAAAGAGAGAACAATCAGCCATCTAGATTCATCAGATGTTCAGGGACCAACTTGTACTGTCCCCTTGAGCAACATCTCAGAAACACTTGCTGTGACCAAAGGAATGCAGAGCTTAGACTGAACGAGTCTGGGTCAAATGACCATATCTATCTCTGAGATTGAAACACACCCTGATCTGCAAAGAAGAAGAAGAAGAAGGAGAAGAAGAAGAAGAAGGAGGAGGAGGAGGAGAAGGAGAAAAGGAGAAAAGGAGAAAAGGAGAAAAGGAGAAGGAGAAGGAGGAGAAAGAGGAGGAGGAAGAGGAGGAGGAGGAAGAGG
>NW_022196905.1:109420911-109422032 GCF_008632895.1 Mastomys coucha
GAAGAGGAGGAGGAGGAGGAAGAGGAGGAGGAGGAGGAAAAGGAGGAGGAGGAGGAGGAAGAGGAGGAGGAGGAAGAGGAGGAGGAGGAGAAGAAGAAGAAGATGAAGAAGAAGAAGAAAAAGAAAAAGAAGAAAGAAGAAGAAAGAAGAAGAAAGAAGAAGAAAGCAGGCAGTGACAGCCCCAGGTAACAGGGAGACAGAAGGAAGATCTACATTTTGCCTGTTTGCCTTCTCTCTTGCTGGCAAGTCCATCTATCCTGTTGCTGTGACTGCTACATTTCTTTGCTGATATTAGAAGCTTCTCCAGGCTTCCAGCATAGAACGAAGACCAACAGGAGCCTGTGACTTTGGCTTTACAATCAGCCTTTACATTCCCAGAGGCAGTGATGGGAGGACTCAGGGTGCAGTTAGCCAAAGTCAGACACTAATGCATGCAAGTCTTCAACATGCAAGACTGGGGACGTGGGACTGGGTGCTATATCCATACCCTATTCCCTGTCCCCACTCTCACTGTTGCCCTCTTTTTCCTTCTCCCTTGATCAAGGTGGTGGATTTGACTCACATTTTCTCTCAGCTTCACTTGCATTCCTGCCATGAGCTGGGTGTTGCACACAGGGTCCTCGTGGTCTCTTTGGTGGCCCCCACACCTGACAGATGTGCAGAGAATGGGAGCACTGCTGAGATCTGGATTTTTACCACACTGAAGCAGCGTTCTTGAGCTCTTTTCAAGTTCTTGCAAGAGAGGGGCTCCCTTTATGCTGCTGCCTTCTCTCACATGGTGTGGAATACTCTAACTACGTCTCCCAGGTTCAAATCCTGTATGCACGGCCAGGGCGTGCCTGTCTCAGTCTTCACTCTTGCTGGAAACTCTGTCTACCCTGTCGCTGTGCTGTGTCGCCGTGACTCACTCACTCACTCAGCCCTCTGTCTTGTAGGCCTCTCTCCCACTTGCTACCTCCAGAATTTTACATTCATTGTGAATAATTTTTAGTTTCTTTCCACAGCTGCTGCCTTCAATACATAACCTTTTTTTTTGTTTTTCAAAATTTTTTATTAGATATTTTCTTTATTTACATGTCATATGATTTCTCCTTTCCTAGTTTCCCCTCCAACAAACAAAC
>NW_022196905.1:109423972-109470040 GCF_008632895.1 Mastomys coucha
GGTGGAATCTCAGGGTTGTTTTGATTTGCATTTCCCTGATGACTAAGGATTTTGAACATTTCTTTAGGGGCTTCTCAGCCATTTGGTGTCCATCAATTGAGAATTCTTTGTTTAGCTCTGCACCCCATTTTTTAATAGGGTTATTTGGCTCTCTGGTGTCTTAACTTCTTGAGTTCTTTGTATACATTGAATATTAGCCCTCTATCAGATATAGGATTGGTAAAGATCTTTTCCCAATTTGTTGGTTGCCGTTTTGCCCTATTGACAGTATCTTTTGCCTTACAGAAGCTTTGCAACTTTATGAGGTCCCATTTGTCAATTCTTGATCTTAGAGCATAAGCTATTGGCGTCCTCTTCTAGAAATTTTCCCCTGTGCCTATTGGCTCGAGGTTCTTCCCCACATTCTTTTCTATTAGTTTCAGTGTATCTGGTTTGATGTGGAGGTCCCTGATCCACTTGGACTTGAGATTTGTACAAGGAGAAAGGAATGGATCGATTTGTATTTTTCTACATGCTAACCGCCAATTGAGCCAGCATCATCTGTTGAAAATGCTGTCTTTTTTCCACTGTATGGTTTTAGCTCCTTTGTCAAAGATCAAGTGGCCATAGGTGTGTGGGTTCATTTCTGGGTCTTCAATTCTGTTCCATTGATCTACCTGCCTGTCACTGTACCAATACCATGCAGTTTTTTATCACAATTGCTCTGTAGTACAGCTTAAGGTCCAGGATTGTGATTCCACTAGAGGTTCCTTTATTGTAGAGAATAGTTTTGGCTATCCTGGTTTTTTTTGTTGTTCCAGATGAATTTGCAAATTGCTCTTTCTAAGTCTGTGAAGAATTGAGTTGGAATTTTGATGGGGATTGCGTTGAATCTGTAGATTGCCTTCGGTAAGATGGCCATTTTTACTATATTAATCCTGCCAATCCATGAGCATGGGAGATCTTTCCATCTTCTGAGATCTTCAATTTCCTTCTTCAGAGACTTGAAGTTCTTGTCAAACAGATCTTTTACTTGCTTAGTTAGAGTTACACCAAGGTGTTTTATATTATTTGTAACTATTGTGAAGGATGTTGTTTCCCTAATTTCTTTCTCCATCAACACATAACCTTTTAAGATTACATTTTATTTAGCATGCACGTGCGTCTGTGCATGCATTTGTGTGTGTGTGTGTGTGCACGAGCATGCATATGTTCACAGAGGCCAGAGACCAACTTTTGAAAGTAAGTTCTCCTCTTTTACTATGTATAGGTCCTGGGGACTGGACTCAGGCCATCAGTCTTGGTAGCAAGCCCCTTTATCCATCTTGCTGGTTCCCGACACCTTAAAACCAGTATTGTAGATTTCTGACAGCCTGTCTCCCTTATCACATCTACGTCTAGAATCTTGGGGACTTTGGGGCTGAAGATGTCTCTGCCTCAAGACATCATTTGCACTTAGTATGTCCTCCACTCTAATTCTAACCCAGTGGTTTTTAACCTGTGGGTGTGCCTCCTTTTAGGGGTCATGTGAGTCTTTCACAGGGCCACATATCAGATATCCTGCATGTCAGATATTTACATCACAATTTGTTAACAGTAGCAAAATCCAGGAATTATTTTGTACTTGAGGTACTTGCAGCAATGAAGTAGCACTGAAAATAATTTTATGGTTGGGGGAGGGAGGGTCACTACAGCATGAGGAACTTCGTTAAAGGGTCGCAGCATTAGGAAGGCTGAGAACCATTGGTTTGTTGCAACACCTGGCATGCAACACACACAGACATCCTGCTGGCTCTCTGGTACATCACCACCCCTTGCTGGTGCCTGACATATCTCTGGGAAGGCCCCAAGCTACTGGCTACAGTATAGCTGGTTCTCTTAGTGAGAGGAGGTCTGAGCATGGGAGCGGATGCATGCTATCTAATTCACACCATGTGAAGTCCCCCTGACCCCCAGGCACGTGTTCTCTTCCCATGAATAGATAGCCATTGCCATTTTGTAAATATCTAAATAGATGCTGAAGTCATCACACTTCTTCAGCCCTCCAAGCATGTTTGGAAAGAATAGAAAACTCATCTTTAAACTCACCCTCAAGCAAGTATCCCCAAACTCTGACTTCTTAGCCTAAATACTATGGCTTTTATAGGATTTTGATTTTTAAAATAAGGGCTATGTAACTGGGCATAGTGATCCCAAGTGCTTGGGAGGTAGAGGCAGGAGAATCAGGAGTTTAAAGTCAGCCTCAGATACATAAGCAAGTTCAAGATCCGCTCTCACACTGCTGGGCTTCAAAACCAAATAAACAACAAAAACAACAACAACAAAACTGCACGTATAGACCGAAAATTCCACCGATATCCTCTGAAATGTTTCTCTGGGGAAGATGCAGTTTTAGAGGTCATCATAGCAGCTACTTAGATGGCTTGGGAAGTCTAGTGGGGATGGTGACTTTGGGGACCAGATACATTGTTGCTGCTATCTTGGATTCTGATGAAGCTGTTCACTCTAAAAATATTTCTCCCTGGGGCTCTTGAAGCTCAAGAGATGGGAGATGCTTGTGTTGCTGCTCCTTGCTCCTAACCATGTTTCAGTAACAAATGGTCTTTCATGTCTGAGCATGTAGGTCTTGTTACTGTTGTTAACAGTCTCTGCCTTCCCTTTTGGCAGGACAGTTACATTTTGCTCAAGGGCATGGTGAAAGTGGTACTAACAGTTGCCACTAGATGGCGCCATAGTTCTGAGCAATAGACAGACCGAAGAGGAGCTTGGAGTGGAGGAAGCAGTCTTGTGATTTCAGGTGATTTCCTGCCCTAGACAGACCACACTCTAGACTCTGCTCTGCCACACAGATCTTCCGTGTCTGTCTTCTCATGCTTAATTACAAAAATGGGGATTGTAGTAAAGTAATGCTCCCTTTTCCCTTAGAAAGATGTCGTGAACATCAGGGAGACCAGACTTCAAACATTGGCTATCAGGGTGCGCTCACTAAAGCCATTTCTTGGGCACACTTCTCAAGACATGGCAAATTTCATGACCTCCTTGTAGGCAACAATGAGAACCTGGGCACAGGGTAGCAGTGGGGGAACCCACAGTTGGGCAAGGTTGACCAAAGAGTTCTGAGCCAAAGCTGGATGATAGCAAGAAGTTCTAGGGCACTGTGGCACACTTGGGACAGCTGTGGGTACAGGTGACACAAAACAGGGAAGGGCTTGGGACATTTTGATTATAAATGTCAAATCATTTAAGGAGCGAGCTATGGTTACTGTGATTGAACACAGTACAATGTACACATAAAAATCACCGTGTACAGTATTACAGTTGTAATGTTTTTATGTAATTATGAATCAGTTACAAATAAGTTTAGGGTCTGGGGAGATGGCTCAGTCAGTACTGCACAAGCATGAGGGCCTGAATCCAGGTCCTGAGCACCCCATCAAAAAACCAGCTAGGGAAGCACATGCCTAGGATCCTGGCATTGGGAAGCAGAAACGGGAGACCTTAGAAGCCTGCTAGCCAGTCAGTCTAGCTGAATCCACAAACCCCAGGCTGAGAGTTCTGTCTCAAAATGTTAAATGTATAGAATGCTATAGTGTTTGTCAACTTGACACAAACCTGGACACCCCTGGGAGGAGGGAGACTGAGCTGAGGAGTCTCTCTCACTACCTTAACCCTGGGCATATCTGTGGGGATTGTCTTGATTGTGCCCAATCCATTGTGAGGGTACCATCCCCAGGCAGGTGGTCCTCAGGTGTAGCAGAAAGCTAGCTGAGCAATTCAGAAAGAGTGAGCCAGCAGGCAGTGTTCCTCCATGACCCGTGCTTCAGTTTCTGCCTCGAGTTAATATCTTGACTTTTTTCACGATGATGGACTGGTCCCCGTAAGCCAAATAAATCCCTTTGCTCTCTAAGTTGCTTTTAGTCAGCGTTTTATTTATTATCAGTTTTTTGTCTTTCTTGATACTGGATCTCACTGAATAGCTCTGGCTGGCCTGGAATTAAAGGTGTCCACTATCATCCCTGGTAAGGCAGAGTGTTTTGATCATAGCAGCACACAAAAAAGACAAAGTAGTGGAGGGACACTCAGTGTTCACCTCTGGCCTATGTGTATGTACATATGTATACACACACACACACACACACTCACACACGAATGCATGAGCATACATGCACAAACTCAGGCATACCCACATGCATGCATGTTCAGGCACACACACAAACATATGCACACACACTTACACACACAAACAACCTTAAACAAGCAAAAATAAATGTAATTTAAATTTAAAAAGAGTGCAAGAACTCCTTTGAGCCTCTGTCTCATCGTTTGCAGAACATTAACAGTGAAGGAGCCAGCACAGCACGCCGGAGGGGCTGTGGAGCGGGAATCAGATAATCCATGTGGGGTATTTCCATGCTGCATTGAAGGGAGCAAACCAATCAGTAAATGGCATGTTGTGAGCAAGTGGCTCATCTGTGAATCTGTCCGTCCGTCCTCAGGGCCCCCTCTCTCCTCTCACTTCTCACTTTATCTGAAGATATTCTGATGTCAACCTCTGCCTTCCACATGTGCCCATGCACAGCATGTATATACGCATGTGCACACATACATGCCATTTCTTTATGTACACTGCAGTTAACCATACATCCATTTTGAATCTATACTCTACCTGTCCATTTATCCATCTGCCCATTCATTCAATCATCTACCCATCCATTCTGTTATCCATCCATTTATCCACCCACCCACCTGCCTATAATCTACCTATTTATCCATCTCTTTACTCATCTGTTTATTCACCCATCTGTCCACCAAAATGGTGTATGTGATATTAAGAACAAGTCTTGCTCCAATGGTATGGAATAGGAACATTGTTAGTATGTACTCAGAAATGTTATATGCTAATATAAATAATTATATTACGCAGGCAAAGCACCTGGCACTGGGTTGTTGCATTTACAAAAACTCACGAGTGATGGCTTGTTCTACTAAGATCTGACTGCCACACCCAAATGCCACACCTTGAATTCTTCCTTGGGCAGATGTCAAACATCCAGCTCAGTTTTATTATCCAGGGCTTTTGGGGAAAGGGAATGGTGGAGTCTGGGAGAGAAGGCAGTGAGTAGAGACAGGGAACCTGGTGGGAGAGTGGAGGGATGCCTGGGACCATCCTCTCAAACAACCATATTGTTAGAAGTGTCTTCAGCTGATCTCAGGGACATGGTGCTGGCTTGCTTTCTTCCATGGGGACTGGGCCCCTCTATATCAGGATAGTGCGATGCCGGCTGGGCAAGTTGACCCGGTTCTGTAGCCAGTTGATGTAGTCCTCCTGTGGCATATGGATGATGTGTTCTCTCACAAACTGTGGGGTAAACATAGAGTTACTCTCAGAGTCTGGTTTGAAAGCTAGGCTAGATGGCCACTCCCAACCTCTCCTTGACATCCCAGAAGCCTTTGTAAGTGAAATCCAGGATGCCCCCGATGACTCAGATACTCATATTTAGGGTGGTGTAAAAGTAACAGATTTTTTTTTTAAAAGCAAGGCTGAAATGTATCATTTGACATTGGAACACATACTTAAAAATATGCCTATGTTATACATGGTTTTTAATGCATGTTTCTTGATTTACATGTTTGGTAATGACTTATCACCTTGATGTTTATTTTAGTCAGAGTAATTTATGTTAGTCAGAGGACAAATTTGAGTTACCTTTTAAAAAAAAATTTATGTATGTATGTATGCGAGTATATGAGTACACTATAGCTGTACTGATGGTTGTGAGCATTGTGTGCTGGGAATTTGAATTCAGGACCTCTGCTTGCTCTGGTCAGCCCCGCTAGCTCTGGCCCAAAGACTTATTTATTATTATATCTAAGTACACTATAGCTGTCTTTAGTCGCACCAGAAGAGGGCACCAGAGTCTATTAATAGATGGTTGTGAGCCACCATGTGGTTGCTGGGCTTTGAACTCAGGACCTTCAGAAGTGCTCTTAACTGCTGAGCCATCTCACCAGCCCCAGAGTTACTTTCTTTTTAGAAAAAAATTTATTTTTCATTTTATGTGTGTGAGCCTATGTGTGTGCCTGTGGCTGGAAAAGGGTACCAGATTCCCTGAAACTGGGGTGACAGGTGGTTGTGAATGACCATATGGGGGGCAGGGAAGTGAGCCCAGTTCCCTTGGCCAGAGCAGTCAGTGATCTTAACTGCGGAGACATCTCTGAGGCCCTTTGATGTTCTTATTTGAATTAAGCAGAGGCGATGTGTTTGCTCCAGGGGCTAATGAATGTCCAGTGCGGGGCAGTTCAGGAAGACAAGGGCTCGCTGAAAGCCACCACGGAAGCTGATCCTTTTTATAAGACTCAAGAAAGCTGTTGTTTGAACTGTCAGTTTCTCTTACTGTGCCCAGCAACACCCATTTCTCGACTGAGTTGTGACATGGGCCAAAAAATGGACAGAGTAAGACAAGCAAGGGGTGACAGCTGGCTCCGTGGCTGGACTGAAAGAGGCTCTAATGTGGCTCCTGAAGCCACACTTGTACCAATGCCATCATAGCCACTGCTGTTCTGATTCACTCTGCCGGGGAACAGCCCAGGGATCTGCTACCCTCCCCTCTGCTGGCTTTGGCAGGCATCAAGCACACTCCTAGTGCTTCTATGTGCACACAGGCAAACACGTATACATGTAAACCAAAAATGAATCTCAAAAAGAGAAAGAGAAAGAGAGAGAGAGAGAGAGAGAGAGAGAGAGAGAGAGAGAGAGAGAGGGAGAGGGAGAGGGAGAGGGAGAGGGAGAGGGAGAGAGAGAGAAAGAGAGAGAGAGAGAGAGGGAGAGAGAGAGAGAAAACCACTCAAATTTGCTGTAGTGGCTATTCTTGGTTGTCAAGTTGGCCACCTCTGAAATCAACTAAACCCCAAGCCACTGGGGTTAATCCGTGTGAGGGAATTTTTCTTAATTCAATTGTTTGAGGTGGAGGAAAGCCACTTTTAATCCGGATCTGTTGAGGTGGGAAGACAATACCTTTGATCTGGGCCACACCTTTCTGTTGGCAGCCGATACAGAGGACAGGGAAGGAGGAAGCCCCTCTTTCTGCCAGCTTGCCCAGAGCCTGCTTCTCTGAAGACAAGCTCAGACATTCAACCTTGTGGGCTGAATAATGACTGGGCTTTTGTAGACAGCCATTGTCTGGGGCTAGCAGGACTGCAGCATATAAAGCACCCTGACGAATCTCCTTTCTATATACACATATTCACTCTATATGTTGTTGGAGAGAACCCTGACTAATACATTTGCCTTTTGCCAACAGACCAATACTTTCAAAGTTGAATGAAGTGGGCCAAGTTTAGAGCTATGGCGTTTGGGGCTATGAAGTTGGGAGCTATGCAGTTTGTGGCTTCATATGAAGTTGGGAGCTATGGAGTTTGGGGATATGGAGCCGTGGGCTGTGTTGATCCAGCGTATTCCTCTGACCTCCTTCCGGCTAATGTCTGCTTTTTTAGTCACCTAACAACTCTTGCTGGAGAACACTTCTGTAACTAGCTTCATGTGGATGACGACTCCCAAGAGTTCACTGGATATGAGGCCATGGGTTCTTACAGTATTGGAAAACCAAACATGTCTGACTGGGGAAAAACATGTTATCAGAATGGTCCCTGTTCTGGCTCATAACCAGTCTGAGCCTTGTTGGAGTGATGCAAAACTCACCGTCTAAAACCTCAGTTTTTTGGGGCTGGCGAGATGGCTTAGTGGTTAAGAGCACTGACTGCTCTTCGAAAGTCCTGAGTTCAAATCCCAGCAACCACATGATGGCTCACAACCATCCTCTTCTGGTGTGTCTGAAGACAGCTACAGTATATTCATATAAATAAAAATAAATGTTTTAAAAAAAAACCCTCAGTTTTTCCACACTTACCTGTATTTCAGGCCAGACTGGTTGTTTGGGGAAAGAGCCCCACTCTAGTTTCTTGCTTTGATCTTTAGCTAATTTTAAGCTCATTTTATTGCCATTTACCCAAGAAAATTTGAGGACAGCAAGAAAACCCAGCTAGATACATTTTTTTCTTTTTACTTTTCTTTTCTTTCTTTTTTTTTTTTTTTTTTTTTTTTTTTTTTTTGAGACAGGGTTTCTCTGTGTAGCTCTGGCTGTCCTGGAACTCACTCTGTAGACCAGGCTGGCCTTGAACTCAGAAATCCTCCTCCCAAGTGCTGGACGCCACCACTGCCTGGCCTCTTTTTACTTCTTAATATCTTAATATTTCATCAGTATATATTCATTATATAAAGAGATGTGTTTATAATGCCTCTGCCTCCCAAGTGCTGGGATTAAAGGTGTGCACCACCACTGCCTGGCCTCTTTTTACTTCTTAATATCTTAATATTTCATCAGTATATATTCATTATATAAAGAGATGTGTTTATAATGGTTCAAGAAGAGCATGCTCATTGACCATGTCTCTTGCCAATTACTCCTCCTGTCCCCATTCCCATCAGTCCCCTTAAATTTTCATGTTGTGTGTGTGTGTGTGTGTGTGTGTGTGTGTGTAGATGTTTATGTAAAATCTAGGTTCTACATAGAGAAATTCTGGTAGTCTGGTTTTTAAAGCTTAATATAACAATGCTAAGTGATGCCCACTTCTCTGTAAATGGCATGAGTAGCTTTTTATAAAGCCATTCATCCTTAAAGTCTTCATTCTGGTTCAGCAGCTCTTTTAAGATTAATTTATTTTTATCTTGTGCGGGTGAGTATTTGTCTAGAACAAATCTGAGTTTGCATCCCAGGAAAAGGCTTATGACGCACACAAACCCAGTGTTTCATGGGGGCCCTTGCTCTTCTTCAAAGGTTTGTGATGCTCTCCTGGGCAGGAGCATGCCAAGTGTCAGTCCCTGTCCTGGGAGCTCATCGTTAGGAAAGAAGGGGGAGCTTACGTAGCTTTTTCCTCCTTCCTACTCAGGGAGAAACACTCTTCTGTGCACCTGCATAACTGAATCCACAAGTAGCAAGTGCAGGGAGGGACAACTGCCCTCAAATTAGTTCTGTCTAGTCTGTCAGAAGTCTCCCTGAGGGTGGGTCAGTGAATGGAGTAGAGTCCACAGGGCCTCCTCCTCCACCACTCTTGGCCTTACCTTGGGTCATCCTGTAAAAGGCCAGCCCATCCTTAAGCCTGTCTACTCTTAGAGGCTCACGTATGATTTGCTTTATTTTAAATGATCCTGAAGCCCCTATTTAAAATGCACCCATTAAAATACAACCTGTTAAAACTAAGGAGGCATGGGCTGGAGAGAGAAATCAGGGGACTAAGTGTGTCTGCTGCTCTTGAAGAGGACCCAGGCTTGGTGCCCAGCACCCACATTAGGAGGCTCATAGCTGCTTGGAACTCCAGCTCCAGGGGGATCTGATGGCTTCTTTTGTCTTTGGTGAACACCTGGACTCCTGTGCACTCCCTCCAATACACATAATTTAAAGGCAAACTGAGGGCTAGGCTGGCGGTTCCCAACCTTCCTAATGTTGTAACCCTTTAATACATGCTGTGGAGACCCCAGCCATAAAAGTATTTTTGTTTCTACTTCATAATTGTAATTCTGCTTCTGTTATGAATCACAATGTAAATCTGTGTTTTCCTGATGGTCTTAGGTGACCCCTGTGAAAGGGTCATATGATACCCAAAGGGGTCGTGACATACAGTTTGAGAACTACTGGGCTGGCATGCTGGTGCAGTAGTTAAGACCATTAGCTGCTCTTGTAGAACACCTGAATTTCGCTCCCAGAACTCATATGGCAGATTGTAACCACAGGGAACATGTCCCAGGGGCTCTGATTGTGTTTTCTGTCATCTAAGAGCATCAGGCATTGCATGTGGTACACATATGTACATGCAGACAAAACACCCACATGCACACAATAAATAAATCTTAGAATACATAACCTTTGAAAACAAGGGTGCATCCTAAGCATTCTTTAGAAATTAGGGCCTTGCATTTGATTTGCAAGCACTCTGTCAATGGGAGACATCCCCAGCCTTCCTGTAATGTTTGATTTTGAGACAGGGTCTGGCTAAGTTGTCAGGAATGACCTTGGGCTTAGCTTACCCAGTAGCCCAGGCAGGCACTGGCATTGTGACCGGTCTGTCTCAGCCTCCAGAGCAGCTGGGAGCACAGGCCTGGACCACTACCTCTGGCTCCAAAAGCACTTTTAACTTTTCCTCGGCATCCTTACTGTTGTTGACGTCCCAAGCCTTCAGGGATGGTGTCTGATGGTGAATATTTCTCATCACCCCTTGAGTCCTGAATCTCTACCTCAACCTTCACAGGTCTCCTCAGGCTGGCACATCATCTCCTTGGTCACTTTCTGACACCCCTACTGACTTGCAATGTGTTTCTTCAACAAGTCAGGCCATGTCTTGCTTGAGGCCTTCACATGGGTTATCTTCTTGTCACTGTGTCTTGTGCCTTCTCTCCATGATTCTAACTTCTCGATGTTCAAATTTAAGATTAAATCTTACCTTTCTCGGTTGCCTTGTTTAGCTAGGTCCTCTCTGCTTTACTTTAAACCAGGATGCATGAAGATGCATCCAACACACCTGCCGCATGCCTGGGACCTCATTAACATGTCAATTCTGTATTGGCAAATTTGGTCTAGTGCCCGACCCCCCACTCAGCTCCCGTCCCCAAGCATGCAGTGAGGGCCACAGAGCTGGCCCATGAACCCACCACAGTTTGGACATTCGGAAGCATACTTTGAGATTCTCATTTCAAGGATCAACCGACTTACATCTCCTCCAGCCTACCTTTCTCCAGGGAGTGCCACTGACATAGACTCTAATGACCCACAGCATGCCAGCTCACTCCCTCTCCTGTTAGGATGTGAACTTCTGGAGGGAGGGGCCTTTGTGCTCGGGGATGACTGGGTCTAGCACACTTAAGCAGTGACTGACTGAGAACACCTGAGGCACTGTGGGGAGAGGGTGCTCATTACCTCAATGGCCACCGCAATGTCTGGGGAGCACAGCTCCCAGATCCGCAGGTCCTGGAGCACCTTAAGGAGGACGTGTGGCCGGATCCTCAGGTCCAGGTTCTCTCCAAACTTCTGCAGCTTTGTCAGGATCTTTTTGGCAGGCCGGAAGCTCTTCAGGTCCTCAGGGAGTTTGGACAACAGATCAAAGTACCTTCAGGCCCAAGAGGAGGGAGGCAGTTAGGGAGTCCAGGATGGGGCTGAGCCTCTTGGTCTGCCATCTTTTTCTTTTCTATTCCTCTTGGGTTGTTATGGAGGCAGCTTGAGGCTCTACCTGGGGGACTATCGCCTAAACCCAGTTTCTGTAGGGTCACACAGGAGGCGGCAGTGTTTACTTTTAAGGGGGAAAAAAGAGCCAGGGCTAGCTTCTGTTTCTCGGGTTAACACGGAAAGGGTGTGCTTTAAGTAAGAGGCTGCACTCGTTTTGCTGGGCAGTGGTGGCACACGCCTATAATCCCAGCACTTGGGAGGCAGAGGCAGGCGGATTTCTGAGTTCGAGGCCAGCCTGGTCTACAGAGTGAGTTCCAGGACAGCCAGGGCTACACAGAGAAACCCTGTCCTGAAAAACAAAAACATGCTGAGATGGATGTGGACACATCTGGGGGTGTTTTCTGGGTGACAACGGCAACAGCAATGATGATAGTGGTGATGGAGGTGGTGGTGGTGATGGTGATGACGGACATGACGGTGGTGGAGATGGTGGTGACGAAGGTAATAGCATGTGTATTTCTTGTCACTGTGATAATAAGCTCAGCCGACAGGCTGTGTGTCTCCTGCGACCATGAGGGATATGTTGTTGAGATGGTGGGACAGTGGGTTCTAACTCATTTCTGTCTAACCTGCTAAGTGACCTTAGCTCTTGGAGCATGCTTTCAATGTGGTCAGGGCATACTTGGGACAAGAGATGCTATGTCCTTCCAGAGTGTTCTCAGGGCTAGCAGGTACAACGTTTGCCACCCGTGCCTGACCACTTGAATTTGATCCCCAGAGCCCACAGAAAGGTGGAAAGTGAGAAGAGAATCCACAAAGTTGTCCTCTTACCTTGGCGAGTACCCCCAACTTTCTCCCCCCTCCCCAGTGCACTAATAATTCAATGATAACTATTATGTAATTTATGATAATGAAGATGAAGAACACCCTCCTCCACCATGCATGGGGCATGGTAGAAGGCTCTGAAGGAGAACTTTGTCCACTCAACATTCTTGGATTCTCGTTTTCATACTTACGTAATGCATTTGTCTAACACACAGTAGGCACAACTAGTATCCAAGAGAGCAAAGAAATGACTGGACGAGTGAGGGGCCCTTTGTTGGCCGGCTGAGCTTCATGTGACTTGGTTTTAACCCTGCTATGGCAGCCCCTACTCCCCACGATGGTACCAACAGCTAGGTCATTAGATAGGCTCCGTGGTCAGAAGCTCAGCACTAATTCTCCTCTCTAATATTCTCCATCTCTAATATCACACACACCATACACACACACACACACACACACACACACACACACACGAGGCACCTTTGGGAGCTGGTATATCTTTGGGAATTGCTCTGGCTTATCAGATAGTGAAGCTATGGAGGAATGAGGCACTGTGGGTAATTCCTCCATCTCTCCTAGGGCTCAGGGTCACCCTGGTGAGTTCCTGTCCCACATCAGTAAGAACTTGGGAGGGATTCTAGGTCTACCTCCCTCTTTTGCTGTTTTTCTTAGATGATCTTTCACTCATTCTTGGCAGAACGGGGGTGGGGTGGGGGTGGGGGTAGGGCATGTCCTGATATGGCAAGCAGGCTTGCAGTGTGGGAGGGAGCAGAGGCTCATGTCCTATGCTTACTACATACCAAGTGTGGCCCAGGACTAGCGAACAGATTCCTTCCAGCCTCAGTTTCCTTGTGAAATAGGAGTTTTGTGTGTGTCTCCCAGGACTTGGGAGATAAATATCTAACATTAAGTTTCTTAGGGTAGCCCCTGCCATCTGTCCGTCCCCTGGTTCATAGTGATTTCTTACAGCTGCTCACTATTTCCTTTAAAAATACCTTTAATCCTGTTTTAATTGACATAATCACTGACGTATATCTAGGGCAGGTGTGAGGCCTGTCAGGACTTTTTTATTTTGCTTCTTTGTCTTTTTAAGACAGAGTCTCACTATGTAGCCTTGGTGAGCCAGGAACTTACCCTGTTGACCAGACAGGTCTTGGACTCATAGAGATCCACTTCCCCCTGCCTTCTGGGTGCTGGAGTAAAGCAGTGTGGCACCACACCCAGCAAACATCAGAACGAGAGTGTACATGTGTGATGTCCCAGTCTGGATGCTTGGTGACGCACGCATCACTTCCCTGGTGAGAAGGCTCAGCACCTTCCCTCAACTTCTCAGGGCTGTCACCCTGCCATGCAGCAGTCCCCAGTGCTCACTGTGTGGCTGCCTGTTCTTCCGAGAGCACTGAGGTACAGTGTCCCTAGGGTATGTCTGCCTGCAGCTGCCCCCCACCCCTCCGAGAGATTCAACTATTTTGTGGGGTTATGCAGTGATATCTTCACAGAACGCAGAGTCTGCTGACAGTGCTTTGATGGACAGGTTTGGTATTGCTCTCGTGTGTGCATGTGTGTGCATGTGTGTGTGGGGGTTGGAGTTAGCGAGTGAACTCTTATTTCAAACACAAGGTAACTGTGAAACCTGGGACAGGCTTCATGAGGTGTGTGGTTTGGAAGCTGATAGGTGTCCCCCAATTGTGCTTTGATCTTGGGGGGGGACCCAACTGGTGGCCAACGGTAGCTGGGAGTTGACATCTCTAGGCTAGTAAAGAACGCTGGGACTGACCATGACCCAAGTCCCCAGCACCGTGTTGTCTGGTCTGCAGGGTCTTACCAGTGGTCGGCAATCTCCTCCGCATCCCCCTTCAGTATCGAGACCTGGTGCCTCATCTTTGCTATGTCCTTCTGGAAATTGGAGGCGACAATAAAGGAGTGGAACTTCTGGAGGCCTCGCTCCTCTTGGCGCCTGTGAAGTTGTATGGAGGAGGGGGAGAGCAGTCACACACCCCTCCCTTCCACCAGGCTGTTGTTATATTTAAATCATGTCCAGGCTTGCCCGGCAATAGCTCTCTTCAAGACTCTGAAACAATTTTTGCTGCCTCTAAGAGATGACGATTAAATTCTGTGTGCGGAGCACACTGAATGTACTACCAGGCACACAGTAGGTGCTTAACTCGTGTTGGTTAGTCTCTTCCCTAGTCTAACCATTTGCACACTTGCCCTCCCTCCAAAGAGGATTCATGTTGTGAGCATGCCCACGGCTGATGCCCCCCACCCAGCACCCACACTTTGCATCTTAGAATATCCCTTAAGGTCCTAGATGACCCATTTCCGACCCTTTCCAATGGTGTCATCGTGCTTAGAATTTCATGCCCTTTCACCGTAGTCTTTGGGACAAAGTATGAGCTCCGCTGGTAGGCTAGTAAAGCCTTTATGATCTGGCCTCCCTGGCTCTCTGATCTCTGCCCTCTGGGATTTTGCTTTTTTGTGGGAGTTCCTTCCTTTCTTAACTTCCTAACTGGTGTGTCTGGGGAGAGCCCCTGGTATGAGGCTTCTCTGAGTGTGCTTGCGGCGGCAGTGTCTGTAGGGGTCTAAATAAACCCCTTTACCTGTGGGGTTGATTTGCAGCATAAATGGTGTGGAATGGCAAAAGTCTTATGTCAGTGATGGAGCACGCTGCCTGATGAGGTATCCTAGGGACGGCCACCACTGCCGTTCACTAACCTGAGAACGTTTCCTTCAGAAAGATGTTTAGGTGGCTTCCCCAGGTTGGGAGTGGACCAGCTCTCTCTGTCCCCTCAGCCCTCTGCCCTCCCTGCCCTGGGTGGTAGATTCTTAGGTAACCATCTCTCTCTCTAGACAGTGAGCTCTGAGCAGGGAGGGAGGGTGAAGGGTCACCTGGGGTCTCCAATAAGATGGGTGAGCTTGGAGATGGACTGTAGTAAGGAGAAGGAACCCAGCGGCCTCTTAATGTTGAACTCCACTGACAGCAGTCTGACTATGTGTTAACTTCCTGCCCCTACCAGGTCTGTTCCTGCTTTGAGGGTTTGAATGTAGTTTCCCTGCCACCTGGGGTGATTCTCTTCCCTGTTTCTTCTATTCTGGGTTCCTCTGCTTCTGTCATGAGCATTCTAAAGCCACCTCTTTAGAGAGGACTTCCTGTGCTACCCAGCCTGACCCAGGACCCCTGGTTTGTGGCTCCTCCCCTCACTTTGACTCCTCCTCCTGCCCCTCCTCTTCCCCCCTCTCTCCTCCTCTCTCTCCTTTGCTGTTTCTCTCCCCTCTTCTGTGCTAGGCACACGTCCTTGCAGTGAAGGGCATTTGTGGGTTCTTACTTCCTGAGGATTTCCATCTTGTCTTGCAGGCAGAAGCCGGCCTCCTGGGCTACACTGTAAAACTTGGCCCGCATGGTGTTACACACCCCAGTCTTGCAATAGATGATATCACGGTTAGCTCGGCTGTTGACAAGAGAATCATTAGGGAATGGGGCCTAGTGGGTACTCCTGGTAGCTTCATGGGTCCCACTGGCCTCCCTGAGCCCAAGATGCCCTGGAGTGGGAACTGCTGGTCTCCAACCAGGCTCTCTGTTTTCACTGTGAGCCTCCTCGGCATCCCCTTAGGAGGCTGGGAGAATGGGTGGTACCCAGGCCTTATATGTGAGTCCACAGTGAGGCAGCTTCCACTGGAGCCTAGCAAAGGCAAGGGCAGTGAGCTCTGACTGCATCTCTACCCCATCTCAGATGCATGGCCTCAGGTGGGACATTGCATGTGGCCAATTCTCTGCCTGCTGCTGTGTAAAATGAGACAGTGGTCCCACATGGCAGGAATCCTGGCGACTATACAAGGCCATGGATGTAGAATGCAGTCCATGCGCTGCCGAGGGATCACATGTCACTTCCTACAGTGCTGTTCAGTGTCTGGTCTGTGAGACCTGTGTCCCTCTCTCTTGTCTATGGCTTCAGGGAATCTGGTCTGCACTGATCTATGCCCATGGTCTCGGGAGACAGAGGACGCCATTGCTACGGTGAGGTCTGCCTCTGGCCCACGCAGTCCACTTCCCCACCCGGCTTACCTCTTTGACTTCTTCTGGGTCACCTGGATGTGGCTCTCTCCACTCGTAGTGCTGGACCGCTCACTGAAACACCAAGGGGGCAGTTTCTAGTTGTTTCCATAAGATGTCCCTCTGAGACCCTCCCGGCATGTGCCAGGTCCCCAGAATTCAGGTGCAGTGGAGACTCTTAACCTGGGCACCAGGACCCAGCACCCATTAGTGTGCTCTGTCTCCAGTCTTGGGCCTTGTGCCTGTCACACTTTCTGCCTGGAGTGTCTTCCTTGTCCCCTTTCTGCTATCTCTACAGGTGTTTTTTTTTTTCTTCTTCTTCTTCTTCTTATGGTCCATAGTGAGCCCTGAACCCTCAAACTCCTCAACTTTGACCGTTTGCCTCAGCATGGTGTCAGGATGACATGAACCTTCACAGGCACATGCTAGGAAAGGGGTGGCCGAGAACCCCACCGCCCGCCCCACACTGCCTTTGGTGTTCTTCCCTGCAGACTCGGTTCATTCATGGAGAAGCTGTTCTAAGCCCGGTCCCTGGGAAGGCAAATCCAGGTTGTCAACTTGACCACACATGGGATGAGTTAAACCGAAGCTGCTGGGCACTCGTGGGAGGGCTTTTACTTGATTGGCTCATTTGAGGTGGGAAGAAGCACCTAAAACTTACAACACACCTCCTGGTGAGATGGTACGGAGAAGGGAACAGAAGAAGGAAGCCTGTCTGCCCTTACCCTTTCTGGCAAGTTCATCTATCCAGCTGCTGGGGCATCCCTTCAGTGCAATTGCAACCCACTTCCTCAGGATTCCCACACAGACTGAGGACAAGCAGAGACTTCCAGCCTTGTAGACTGAATGTGTACTGGATTCTTGGCTTTTCCTTAGGGAGATGGTTGTTGTTGGACTAACCGGACCACAGCCTTAAGTCACTCTTGTGTCTCCCCCCCCACACCCTTTAGTATAGAGCCTTTGACTCTTTCTAGTTGTGGAGTTCTGCTCGGGGACTCTAGCCGGGCCAACTCCCATGAGCAGATGAGCACTCGCCAGATCAGATCCACCTCCCCTCTTGCTGCCTTTCTCCCAGGACATGTGAATATCTGTGTGTGTACACGTGTGGTTACATATGCATGCAGCCACCTTCCTTTCAGTGTAGGTCCTAGAGACTCAGACTTAGCCTTCATGTTTGCATGACAAGCACTTTTTACCAACTGAGCTGTTTCTTTATCCCGTGCATCATTTTTGCTTTTGAGACAGGGTCTTGCTATGTAGTTCTGGCTGGCTTAGAACACTCTGTGTAGACCAGGCTAGACTTGAACTCACAGATACCACACTGCTTCTACCTCTTGAGTGTTAGGATCAAAGGTGGGTGTCAACCACATCTGGCACATTGAGTGACATTTGTCTTATTGGCACTTGCTCACCTCCCTGTCTCCCCTGGTTTCTTCCAAATAACTGAACAATGGACTGGGCCACTTTATTGCTGAGATCTGGGGTAATGCCATCTTACTCTCTATGCTGGTGGCTTCTCTGTGAGGTCAGGAGGTAAGGCTGTGTACCCTCCTGTGATGTTGGCTTCTCTGTGAGGTTTAGGGGGCAAGGCTGTCTTACCCACCCACAATGGTGGCTTGCATTCTTTCTAGTTTCATGGCTTGGGGGACTTTGGGTGGTAGAACTGGCCATCTCTCAGAGTCCTTCCTGAAGAAAAGACCCTGGCATTCATTTGCTGCCCTTTCTAGAAGCTTCTGGGTTTGGACCTAGAGGCTTCTGGCCTTTTAGGTGATGAGAAAAGTTATCCCACCTGGGCAGGATGCAGGGTGCTACTAATAATAGAAGACAAATGGGGGATATTGTTATCAGGTTCCAACCAGCTGCCCTGACCTGTGCAGATGAATCATGGGGAGATCATGTTGCTTCAGCCTTTCTCCTGTAGACTCCCGTCTCCTCAAAAAGGAGGTGGGAGATGAGGGGTGGAGGGAAAATGTGGGAACTGGGTTTAAACAGAGGAGCAGCATGTGCAAAGGGCCTGAGGTGGGAGGAAAAGTTGGGGGCACTGAGCAAAGGCCTCCATACGGACCAAGGCAGGGGAGACTAAGGTGGGCAAGGGGGCCAAGGCAGTCCACCTACTTCTCAGCAGCTAGTTGGCGGGCTTGTCCCCCTTCCACAGGTCTCAGCTCAGTCGAGGTTACCACCTTGGTGGCCAATGGGTTTCCCGCCCCCTCCATTTTTTTTCAGAATACTTTCCATAGCCATGGCTCTTGGCCAATCATGGGGCTACTCAAGGGATGCCTGTCACATTCTAAATTCTTAAATATGGAAAGAATTCAGGGATCCATGGAGGCAGACTGTTAGCATTCCTTCTAAGCTCTGCCCTACTGTTACCTGGCAACAGTCAGGTGTGCCTGACTCAGTATAAAAGGGGATGCTCACTCCTTCTTCTCTCTTGCTCTCTTGCTCTATTGCTCTCTTACCCTCTTACTCTTCCCTCCCCATTCCCCCCACTCCCACCCCAGTGTTCATGGCCAGTCTCTACTCTTCTCTCTGTCTCTACTCCCTTCCCAAATCCCCCTCCCATGCCCTAAATAAACTCTATTCTATACTATATCCTTTGTGTGGCTGGTACCTCAGGGGGAAGGGATGCCTCAGCATGGGCCTACTGCGCCTTCACCAAACATATTCCTGAGTCTTCCTTTTCTCTTTCTCTTTCTCTTTCTCCTTTCTTTCTTTCTTTCTTTCTTTCTTTCTTTCTTTCTTTCTTTCTTTCTTTCTTTTTTAAATAAAACACAGCACAGAGAAGAAAAACTTCATGTCAACTTCCCCAGCCTATCACTGAGGAGGCAATGGCGGACATTTGGCTACCTCTTGACAGTTGTGGGAGGTGGTCTCAAGAACCATTCATGCTCAGTGCTAATCCAACATCAGTGCTTGTTAGACCTGCTGTGAAGACTTACTCTATAATTCAGGGCTGAGGAAGCTCAGAGAATGCTCCAAATTGGGAGGCAAAGTAATCTAGCCATGTGTTATCACCCTCGATGCCTTTAGAATCCTAATCTATCATGTGCACTTATGACATTCTTCTGAGAGATCTCCATGGGCTTCCTCGTACGAAGGGTCCAAAGCACAGGGACGTCCCGGTCAGATGTGCGAGCACACAGTGTGCTTGTGCCATCTGCTTACTGAAGCTTCCAGACCGAGTACGTACAGCTCCTGGCCCACAGGAGGGACCCAGGAAGGTCAAATCAGGGGACCGACTCCATGTCACAAGACAGACTGCTCCAGGAAAGGGAAGGGTAAAGGTCACTCAGAGGGAGGTCCTCTAGGCCTATGTGTGTTTGCCTCACGGTATCATACTACAGATCTTGGGTAGGCAAGATGAAATTTAATTTTAAAATAGAAGACAAGGGATCACGTGGCATGCCCTCTCAGCTGTGTCTCTTCATGGGTGGGAAAGTTCAATGAAAATCATGGGAGAGAAATGTCGGGAGAAGTGTCTGGATGCTCATTGTCAGCCCAGGGGGCAAAAGGAGCTTGTTTTCAGAGATGCCAAAAGAAGGGAAAGGCGCCCCTCCCAGCCCTTCTTCCTGGGCATCTGTGTGGTAGTCCTCAGACAGGACCTGCTTCCCTGCCTTTAACACAACCCCCACTCCACCCTGCCTCCCTGCCGCTGTGACTCCCACCCCCCTATCTGCTGCAGGCTTCAAAATTTCCTACCTGGACTTGTGTGTGGTCTGCCACTCCTTCGAGCCATACTCACTCTTGACTAGCTTGACTAAAGACAGGATGCTGCAAAGCAAGAAGAATCTTTTAACAAAGTGTCAGATGCCTGGCCCTTTAGCACCAGGTGCCTTTAGAGGGACCAGATGCCTCCTTCCAGAGTGAGCTACGGAGCAGAGGAGGTGCAGTGGAGGGGAGAACACAGATTCTGGGCCATGTGTTCTGAGTTGTACTCAGAAACTGCGTTTAGATTCTGTCTTAGTCAGGGTTTCTATTCCTGCACAAACATCATGACCAAGAAGCAAGTTGGGGTGGAAAGGGTTTATTCAGATTATTTCCACATTGCTGTTGATCACCAGAGGAAGTCAGGACTGGAACTCAGGCAGGTCAGGAAGCAGGAGCTGACGCAGAGGCCATGGAGAGATGTTCCTTACTGGCTTGCTTTTCCTGGCTTGCTCAGCTTGCTCTCTTATAGAACCCAAGACTTCCAGCCCAGGGATGGCACCACCCACAAGGAGCCCTACCCCCTTGATCACTAACTGAGAAAAATGCCCTACAGTTGGATCTCAAGGAGGCACTTCCCCAACGGAAGCTCCCTTCTCTGTGATAACTCCAGCCTGTGTCAAGTTGACACACAAAACCAGCCAGTACAGACTCCCTCGCTTCTCTAGAGTCACACACACAAACATCAAGGTGAATTGCCTTTAGAGAATTGCAGAACCCCAGAAACACATATATAGATACTGTAGAACTGCACCTAACTCAGGAACTCACAGTCAATTAATCACCCCCTCACACACACAATTATATACACATTTTTAGAATTTCTAGAATTTTACATACACAACAGGAATTATACACATGTATATAGACAGATGGGGGCAGTTGTAAAGCACACCCAGAATTGCACACCCACCTAGAATCACACTCACCTAGAATCACACACTCACCTAGAATCACACACCCACCTAGAATCATACTCACCTAGAATCACACACCCACCTAGAATCACACATTCACCTAGAAGTACATGCTCACCTAACGTTCCACCCACACCACGAATTCCACATATATCTGTAATTTCACACCTGTAGAGTCTCAATGCTCCTGGAACTACCCCCACACATCATCATCCACACAGAAGCCTAGAACTACACTTATTCCCCACGGAATTCTATGCATATAGTCGAATTCCCAAGACTTGGAAATAGAGCCCACTTGAAGGGCTTACTAGAAACCAGAGCTGCTTTGGAGGCTCTGCCTTGGTGGGTCTGCGATGAGGTCTAGACGTTGGTGTCTTCCCCAGCGTCATGTAAGAACCATCGGTGCATATGACAAAGAAGCTATCTTCCTACAGCCTTGGAGCTGGGGCTGGGCGGGGCTGGGGTTTTAGAGCAGTCTCTGTGAACCTCTCAGCCTGTTGGCTGACCTCAGTGTAAAGTGAGGGGAGCTAAGGTTTTCCTGTCCCCGTTAGTCTCATAGAAGCTTCAATATCCAATTCTTTACTGAGTTGGTGAGATTTCATTTTTCCGGGAAAGAATTAATGAGGAAGGGCGATTTCTACAGTGTCTCTGTAGCTATGGTTATCATCGAAGCAAATTCAGAGTCCACATAAAAGATTTCTCCAGTGTTAGGTGCTTTATGAACCATATGGGAGTCATCGTGGATGTTCCACATCTGTGATGTAAGCTGTGCTGGGTAGGCTTTGCTTGTTTGTTTTGTCAGCTTGACAGAGGAATTTAAGAGCATTTGGGAAAAGTGAGCCTCAATTGAGAAAATGCCTCTGTAAGATCGGTCTGTAGGCATGTCTGAAGGGAATCGAATTGATTACTGACTGATGTAGCGAGCCAAGCCCACCATGGGTGGTACCATCCCCTAGGCAGATGGTCCTGGGTAGTATAAGAAGGCAAAGCAAGCAAACCATGGGGAGCAGCATTCTTCTGTGGCCTCTGCTTCAGTTTCTGCCTCCATATTCCTGTACTGACTTCCTTCAGTGTTGCACTGTGTGACCAGGGAGTTGCAGGCTGAAGTTAACCCTTTTCTTCCCAAGTTCGTTTAGGTCGATGTTTCATCACAGCAATAGAAGGAAGACCAATAGAAGGAAGACAGGAACACGTGGCGATGGTGACAGCGAACACACCTGTCTCAGCCCAGTGCTGCAAAGATTTGTGGCTCCTATATAAGGAATAAGAGTAATAACTGTCCCCCGCCTGGCATCTACTGGTTGCTAAGTCTATGTCAGGAAAATGCTGGCATGTTAATAAATGCATCATCTCCTTCAATGCTCTAGAGACTCATTAAGACAGACATAACTTCCAGCACGCTCAGAGTGCTTTACAAGCACAGTATGGTTTACTAATCTCACTATGGCCTTTTTGGATAGGCTGCTAAGAGGATTCATTTTACAGAATCACAACAAGACTTGGGAGAAACAGTGTGCCCGATATCACACAGAAACTGAATGATGGGATGGAGACATTTCCTAGTCTATTAGCTTCCAAGTGATACTTGGTGCTCCATATACCTAGGTACTCCACATATCTAGGTGTTCCATGTACCTAGGTGCTCCACATACCTAGGTGCTCCACGTACCTAGGTGCTCCATGTACCTAGGTGCTCCACACAGCTAGGTGCTTCATGTACCTAGGTGCTCCACATAGCTTAGGTGCTCCACATACCTAGGTGCTGCATTGTCTCATTTTAGAGATGGCAGGACACGTACTTAGGGAGGATGGAGACACCCGTTCTCCCGCACCAGGCTTTGGATCTGTACTAAGGTGACTTAGAAGCCTTTACAAGAAGGGAGGTCTCTCTCTGAGTGGACACTTGCCACTTTCCTTCATCTGTCCCTAATGCTGACCGGGTGAGCACCTTATGGACCGTTGTGCCACCTTAGGCAGTGGGTTTGAGCTGAGGAGGCAGCAGACAGATTCATCAGTAACAGGCAGAGGTGGGGTGTGATGTATTGGGAAACATCAGGCGGGGTATAATTACAGCAATAATGATAACCAGTAAGTCATAGCTGGTGTCCCGGTAGGCTGGGGCTGATGATGAACCTCCTCTTCTCTTCATTTGTTTTCTGTAAGTAATTTGCTTTCTCAGAGGGAGCCGCACATGAGGGGGGAAACTCTGACTGCACACTGGCATTTCCTCTGGAGCAGTTTTAGAGGCTACAGGTCTGTGGGCAAGGCTTTTCACCACAAAGATGGACACCTCAGGTTCAAGTTCAACACTGCTTGCAGTATCCAAAGATGCCTGTGCTTTTAGGATAAGAACAAAAGTCCTCCAGGCGAGGGCTTCCAGGATGAAGCCCCTCACTAGTGAGTGCTTTTCTCTATCTTGTTTTGGTTCTGTTTCTATTCCCTGACGATGTTGTGGTCCCTCCTAACCACGACGGCATATGGCTGCCTGCATACTCTGCCCCTCCCCCAGCTCTGTATGTTCATTATCTTTGACAGCAATAATGATATTGCCGTTGCCTTGCCTTTATCCCAAAAAAAGAAGAAGCTGATTCTCATGACTATCCCTCCTGACTAGATCGGTACCCCACCCCACCCCCACCCAGGGTCTTGCTATGTAGCCCAGGCTAGCCTCAAACTCAGGATCTTCCTGCCTCATCTCCCATGTGATAAGATTATACGTCGTATATGCTACCACACTTATCACATGCTTAGATTTCTCTGATTTTTTTTTTCTGAAGTGCTAGGGATGCAGCACCAGGCTTTGCATGCACCAGCTGAGCTCTCTACCCCTCACCACTGAGCTGTCTGTAGCTCAAAACTCCCATTTTTTTTTTTTTTTGTTCGTCTTTTAGTTAATTTGGACAACTCCATGCCTGTACATGATGTGTCTGGATCATATCCATCCCAATTCCCTTCTCTGTTGCATGTCATTTTAAAACCACACTCCTGCCTTTGCCCAGGAGTTCTGCACATGCTCTGGCCCCTCCCTGCTTGGCTCTGTGATTGGCTGCCTCCACCAAGCCACCCACACTAACCCGGCTTCTCTCTCTCCCCACTTTTGCTCTGTTTTATTACTTTAGAATTTGCCTACTAGCACAATTGCCGGGCATCGAATCTTCTGCCCTAAGCTTATCAGCTAGCCTGTATTTGCTAGCCTCTGCCGACCTCCTTGGCTATCCACCAGTGGCAGAGGTTTCCCTAAGATCTTACATGGTAGCTGCTTGCTTCTCATTCCAAAGCCTGGCTGAAAAGCCCCCCACCCCCACCCCCACATCCCTCTTTCCCCTCAACTCCTTTTCCTCCTGGGACCTGGAAGTCTCACCTGTCCCTTCCACCCAGCAATTGGCTCCCGGCCTCCTTTATTGACCAAATCAAGAACCAATGAGAGAACCAGGCCTTCCCATCAGCACCTCCCCTACACTCCTCCCAACTCACCTACTAAATACCTCTCAATATGGCTCTTCTAACCTTTGTGTTCTCTCTCTCTCCCCACCCCTCTCCTCTTTGCGTAACCCACTGGATCACTACTGCCCACTGGAATGTTGACTGACCCCATGCCTGGCTCTTGCTCAGATCTTATGCATGTCACCATGACAGCAGTAGGTTTAAGAGTGCAGCAGCCATGTTGTATCCAGGAGACAGCAATTCCAGGCCCCACCACACCCTCCAGGTCTTACATCCTCTCTGCCCCATCTTTTTCAAGGCTCAGTGAGCCTTGTGGAGAGTTGATATGCATGTCCAGCACTCAACAGCTGTTTGTCCTCAGCACTTTGACAGTTCCGAGTTTCTGTATTGACAAGCGCCTGCTGCAGAAGAAGCTTCTCTGGCCAACATCAAAAGCAGCGCTATTTTATGTAAAAAACCCTAATTTTTTTTAACACTAAGTCTTCGGGCCCTCCTTGAGTGCATAGTTTACACATACTCATGAATACTCATGAGGAGGGTGGGCAACAACAGGACCCCAGGCATGCTGAGCAGTGACATGTCAAGTCGGCTGCTTTGGGAGTTAGAACCATCTAGATGTAAGCAGTTTGAGTCACCCCACCACTTGCCAGCTGCGTGTCTGTTAGCTTTAGCCTCTCTGACTCCTGTCCTTTTATTTGTGAGGTAAAGAGAGTAGTTCCCACCCCGAGGGGTTGTTATAAGAATCCAGGGCAGTTGCACACATATGCAAGTACACAGTTTGGTGTTTGGCTCAAGAGTTGGTAACTGCTATCATGGAGGCCATGGCTAGTTGATGGACACCCTTTAGTTGCCCAAGGAATTAAGGTGACATACCTGGGAGCTTTCCTTTGTAGTTCGCTCTTCAACAAGATGGTTCTTCGGGCGTCTTCCCGGACCATCTCCAGCAGCTTCTGCAAGTCTGATGGAAACAGGAAAGATTACTCTTGCCCTGGAGACAGGATGGTACATGGGTCCCATGCCCAGCCTGGGGATGCCTCTGCCTGTGGGAGCCAGGGGCCCAGACAGGGATCCTACTGGGCATTGAAGGGGCAGCTCCTAGGGGCTGGCAGGTTACCAATCTGTCATAGTTGGGGTTTGTATTGCTGCATAAAACATCATGATCAAAAAGCAAGTTGGGGAGGGAAGGGTTTATTCAGCTTATACTTCCACATTGCTGTTCATCATCAAAGGAAATCAGGACAGGAACTCACACAGGGCAGGAACCTGGAGGCAGGAGCTGATGCAGAGGCCATGGAGGGGTGCTGTTTACTGGCTTGCTCCTCATGGCTTGCTCAGCTTGCTTTCTTATAGAACCCAGAGCCACTGGCCTAGAGATGGCCCCACCCACAATGCGTTGGGTCCTCCCCCATCAATCCCAAATTGAGAAAATGCCTTACAGCTGAATCTCATGGAGGCATTTCCTCAAGGGAGGCACCTTCCTTTGTGATAACTCCAGTTTGTGTCAAGTTGACACACAAAAACCAACCAGTACACTATCCGACCACCACTCCTTGACTTAAAACCATCCCATGACTCTCTGTTCTTTTCCTGGCAACAGGGCTCCACCTGACTGAAGAGGCCTTGAAAGGTTTTTTAAAACTGGTTAATTTATCTTTTGCATGTGGCGTATACCTGTTCCTATGTGTATGTGTATGTGAACAAACGCATGTGTGTACATATGTGAGGTCAGAGGTCAAAATTGGGTGTGTTTGATCTTTACCTCATGTTGTTGAGCAGAGTCTGTTGTTGAAGCTGGAGCTCACTGGCTGAGGAGACTAGCTGGCCAGCAAGTCTTTGTCCCGTGTCTCCCTGTTGGATGCTGAGGTCGCTGGCAGGCACCACCACACTTGGCTTTTTATGTGGGTGAGGAGATTGAGCTCAGGTTCTCATGCTGGCATGGCAGGCAGTTCACCAACTGAGCCATCTTTCCAGCCCCATCTAAGGATCTTAAACTCTCCTTCAACCGGAGAAAACTGTCTCAGGTTCTGTCAAGAAACCGCTTGGGAAATATGGACTGATTATTTTCCAAACCGGTGGTTTGCAGCCTGAATCCAGACCACAATTGCACTTGGCTTGATTTGAGGAGAGTGCCAGCCTTTTTAAAGCCAAGCTTTTGTACAAACATCCAGACCTCTAATTCCTTCTGAAAGGATCTAAGATGTGACCACACTGTCCTTATTTCTGCCACACTCTGACTGGGTTTCAGACAGGCTTGTGATTTCCAGCCCGCATCACCATGTCCGTTGACCCTCATCATGGTTCTGTGTGTTGGAGATTTGGTCTTCTTTCATGGTGCTTTGAGAATGCTGCCATGGGTCTCCAGGTGGCAAACTTCAACAGTGTTGAATCCTGTCTGGTTGAGTTGCTAGGAGGCAGGGTGAAACCAGAGTAAACAGAGTGATGGGATCATATGTCTTACAGGGCTTATTTCAGCCTCTTCCTTTCCATCACCTGGGCCCTTGCAGCCTTGAGGTAGGAGCCACCATGTGATGCCTCAGGAAGTGCCTATGCCACTGAAACCCCTGCAGCTGAACAAATTCCCCCTCCCTCCAGCAGTTTCCTCAAGTGCCTTATCAACGGGGAATGATGGAAGCAACTTTGACTTTCCTACTTGATGCTTTCTGTTCCATAACACTCTGCACATACTTTCTGATGCCTGCCTCTGGACAGTTGAATCTTGTCTCTCAAAAGACAGGCTGAATTCCAGGACTTCCGAATGTGGTGTTGATTGGAAGCAATTAAGTTAATTGTGATCTGTAAGGATGAGGTCACGCTGGAGGGTAGTGTGGTAGGCCCTTATGTTTGTGTGACTGGTGCCCTTTGAGGAGGGTGGGGCACATCAGGGTGAGCATGGCCATGTGGTGCTAGGGGCAAAGGTGTGTGGCCTGTCTATGAGCAGAAGAATGTCAGCCTTCCCAACATCTGCCAGCTAGAGAAGGCTAGCAAACAGAAGGGGGAGCACCTCTTCATTGACCCCATGATTTTGGAAGCCAGGTTCCCACAACTTTGAGGTAATAAATTATTGTGTTAAATCTCACGTACTGGCATCCTTAGGAAGCTCACAGACAGACTCTCTAAAGAGTTAGAAAATGAGATGCAGAGTGAGCTGTGCGTTTCACAAAAGATGAGGGAGGGGTGTAAGTGCGCAACAGCGTTTTACAGGGTCACACGTTTGCTTAATAACAGACCACTGGGAAACACCTTGTCCTGAGCATATAGCTGTCCAAGGTGCTGAACCATCACTTGGGGACAGTCTGGGATTTCCAGATTTAAGGAGACAGAGGGAGAAGGAGGGGAAGGAGGAGGGGCATGGGGAGGGGGTGGGGAGAGGGAAGGGGACGTAGAGGGGGCCTTGACCCAAGGGGAGGATCTCTTTTCCTCTTCAAAGCTCTTTAATCTTGTGAACTTTTATTTATTTATTTATTTATTTATTTATTTTTTCCATCTGGAAGGGGAATTTTTCCAGTTCATTTTCCCTGTATCCTTTGCAGTTAAGTGTAGATCTATGACTGAGATATCTAGACAAAGAGGTTTTAATTCTCTCTCCTCCTTCCTCCCTCCCTCCCTCTTTTCCCTCCTCCCTGTGTGTATGTGTGTGGCGGTCAGAGTCCTCCCTCTCCATCCACCCTGTGGGTTCCAGGAATCCGACTCGGCAATCCAGCTTGGTTTCTAGCATCTTTGTCGGCTCAGCCTATTTACCTCCTTGAGGTTTTAGAAGTGTGGTGTAAAGCTGCAGAGAAGGTTGCTTACCACATATGGGAGTGGGTGCTTTTATACTCTGTCTATGACCTTCTGCTTCAAACCTGGGACCTGGGTGTGATAGAGCTTTGGCGGCCATTCTGGACCATGAGGTGATATTGGGGTTGGTCGGCTGAAAAAAAATGGAGGAAAGCAGATCTGTGGTGACACTTTTGAGGGCCATTTTTATCCATCCTTGCTTAGACTTCTTTAATCTGTAGGAAAATGTAAACTTTGATCTTTTTAAAGTTACTGGTTCCCCTTCTCCCCCACCCCCAGGCCTTTGTGTCCACCAAAAGAAGTATCTCTTTTACATAGGAGATAAAAATAGTAAACTAAAATTAAGTTTGCAGTAAGGCCTGCTACAAAGTATCAAGAGACTTGAAAAGAGTAAACCTGGTTGGATTGGGTCAGGCTTCACAGGGGAAGATGCTCCGGAACTGGGGCTTGCAGATCAAGGTGGGAGGTGGGGGGTGGAGGGTAGAGGGCGAACAAAGGAAGTGACAAGTGACTAGGATGATGCTTTTCTTGAACCTCGGAAGGTCAGCTGGTGAGGTTGGGCTGCTCAAGATATGAACCAGCAGGAGCCAGCTATCAGCATCCTGAATAAGTTGTCTTAGAGGCCATAGGCATGACTGAAAGATGCTCAGCTGGAGGTGGAGGCGGGAGGTCACTGGGTCCAGTATTTAACTCTCTGGATCAATGTGGAGAAAAATCAGTAAGTGGGGGCAGGGCAAGGAGCAGAGTCTGTTAGAAACTCTCAAGCCTTAATCTCCATCCCCAGCCTCATCTCTTGAGGTCTCAGCTCAGTGGTCAGAGGTGAGAAAGGCTTCTGTGGAGCATCCTTGAGTTGTTGCCCTTCCAAGCTGGCAAGATAACTGAGCACTCTCATCATCTGAATACTAGAGATCTTAGTCATCTTGTTTCTCATGGCTTCCTTGTTTTCCTTCTTAAATTCACGATTGCCTCGTTCTTCCCTTATCACAGGTGCTCAACACATACACACCGAGGGAGGAAGGTTCCAAAATTCTGAAGGATGTTTTGCTCCCTCTCTCTCTTTCAAGTAGTGCCTCTGCCCAGAGAGCAGCTTTGAAAGCTCCAAGTCTCCTTTGGGCCTCCCGTTGACTTGTCCTGACTCCTCCATGCACTTCTGGTGTTTTGCTTGGTTTTGGTTCTGAAAACCCTGGCGCAATCCCTACTCTAGGTCCACTCGGACCTCTTTGAATCTAAATAGCACCAAGTCCTTGCTGGTTCTTTCTGGGCCAGACCCAGCTCAGCTGTCAGACTTCATCTTCACCATGTGACAGGAGCTCTGTCATTTTTCTCCTATGTATATAAGGTTCAATGGCCCATAAGCTCCTGGGAATTCTTGCCTTGGCCTCCCATCTCACTGTGGGAATGCTAAGATTATGGACACTTGAGTTCCACATCTGGCTATTTTTGTGGTTCTGGAGATTTCAACTTGGGTCCTTCTGCTTGCCCATAGATGCCCTGCTATGCGTCTTAGTATATTTGCCCAATGCAGGGAATTCTGAGACTGAATATTTGACATGATTTGTGAAATTAGGCCCTTGAACAGTATTCATGGTTTTAGATTTCTTTCTTGAAAGAAGACTCATAGCTTTCAGCAGATTCCTAGAAAGTCTAAAGTTCACTTGTGAACTGCTATAAAGGTGGCTGATAAGAGAAAGGATATACTTCTGTGCAAAAATGTAGCTCTGTGGCCCTTCAGGTTCGAACTTGGGAGGGAGAGGGGTGACGATTGGCCACTCCATCTGCTAGATCGATGGGAACGGTTTTAAAGTCGGACAGGGGACAACAGATACACAGATACAGACTCCGTCAGCTTCACAAAATTGTTGGCTTGTACATGTAACCATGCACTGTTAAAATGGATGGTGCTTTGAGGTGGGGGTAGCAGCAAATGTATGTCTTTAAGTCCAGCCTTTTGGGAGACTGAGGCAGGAGGATTATGAGTCACAGGACATCTTGGTCTATATAAGCATGCATTGTCATACACAAACAGACACACAGACATACACACACACACAGACATGCACACACACACAGACACACACATGCCCAAAACAAGCAAAAATGACATGTTTGTAAGACAGTGTAGAAATCAGGCACTGAATCTGAAGAAGGCAGAATAAAATAAGATAATCTATCTCCATCATAATTTCTATCTTTGTGAAGGGCTGGAAAGGGAAAAATTCTATAGAAATTGATGTAAATACAATAATTTTAAGGTGTTATAGGGATAAATGGTGATTGTGACTGCATTCCCTGTGGGGCAATGGCTCTTAGTGACACAACTTATGGGGGGTGTATATTTTCAGCCTTTTTGGGGCAGTGGGTGTGGGGAGGGGAGTCAAAGGGACAGGACATCACATCCAGGTGATGGAGACCTTTGATCACCATGTCTCTGCGGAAAGGAGTCGGAGGTGGGGCATCGGAGGTGGGGCGGGAGGAGCTCGAGGACCTAGGAACGTAAAGGTAGACCTCGGTGGGCAGGGACTTACTGAAGTGGAGGATTTCCTCTTCTGGCTTAGTGGAGGATGACTCATTGTCTTCAATGTCTTTACTGCCCATGGGCTCATCAGAGCTTGGGTTCACGGACATCATGCTGCTCTGGGGAGAAGAGCCCCCACTTGTCCGAGTCAGGCTGAGGGCAGAGCCTCGCTTGCTGGGCTTTCGGCTGGCTGTGCGGATGGCGGGGGCTTTTAATTTCTTGGTCTGAAGGAAAGAGACAAGAAAGAGGGATATCAGAAGATGGGAAGGGGGAGGGGTAGGAGGTGGGAGGGGGAGGAAGCCGTAAGGAGGGGAACAAGGGTAAGAGAGAGAAGGAAGGTCGAGAGGGGAAGAGGGGGGAAGAAAGGGAGAGAAGGAGGGAAGAAGTGAGGAAGTAAAGAAGGAAGTAGGGAAGAAAAGGGAAACTGTTATTTCAAATCCCTGCTGAGGTCAAGGTGAGGGTCAAAGGATGCTGAATTCCTCTCGGGTGCCTTCTGAATACCATGGGCTTGTGCTGGACCCGAATCGACCATTCGCCACCAACTAAGCCCATAAGACAACACTGGAAGTGCCCTTGTGTCTACGGCTGATCCCGAGAGACAGTCTTTCACTTGAGCCAAAGCATCACTCTCTCCACGGAGCTGGGGTTACAAGCACACAGCACACATCACCATGCCAGGCTTTGATGGAGGTGGTGGGGATTTGAACTCGGTTCCCTGTGTTCATGCAGCAAGCCTTCCTACTTACTGAGCCATCTCCTCTGCCCAAGAAGCAATTTCCCTTGAGAGCTTTTAAGATGAAAGTGCTCGAGAGGCTTGGGTTGACAGCGGATTTATAGGAAATGCATAACCTCTAAGGTCCTAGGGAGGAAGGCAGTGGGAAGCAGCTGGGGTCTGTACAGAGATTTACCACCGCGATGCTAGAATGCACTCCCCATAGATGGGGAGAACTGCATTCAGCAGGATTGCTTCTGGGAAGTGCAAGTTAGTAATGCTTTGCTCAGCTACCTTGCAGGGCCTTGACTACAGGTGGAACTTCTCTATACCAGAAGCAAAGAGGAAGGGAGTAGGTGGAGGAGAGAGGAGAGGGGCGATTCTCCACCTCTCATTTCTTTCTTTGCTTTGTTCCCTTCCCCAAGATTTTTTTTTTTTTTTTTGGACAAATTTTGCAAGAGAAGGCTTCATTCAGGATAGGACAGGCTGGGGAGGCTTGATTTTGGGCTGGGTTTATCCAGTTCTCAGAGATAGCACACAGAAAGGACAGTGATGGAGAGGAAAGTCAATCAATATCATCGAGACCTTAAATCAACCAAGACATAGGCCAGCAGAGTCAGGAAAGTCCCTTGTCCTCATCTTGCAGCTTGGCCAGGAGCTTGTCAGCCTGACAGGATGCTCCACATCCCCAGCCACCCCACGAGAGAGGCTGTCAGAGCTCAGGTTCGGCCGGTACTGCAGAGGTCACCCCTGCCTGCTTCTGCAGCTGCTTGGCACTGGAGAACAGTCTTCAGACCAATGCTATTGTTGAAGGTTTAACAGCCTGTGTCTGGGGGCGGGGGCAACCTGGAGTCTGGCAAGGAGCCCTGGGCTCCAAGCCGAGGGGCTAGAGCACCCTGCCTCAGTTTCCCCATTTATAAAACATCGGGGATGGACTGAGGTGGCCACAAAAGGACCTTTGTGTCAGCTGCAGCCCTCCCTCTGTGCACCTCCGCTGAGCTGGGGTTTCATCTGGTGTTCCTAAAGTTGCTGTTAATTAACATCCAATTAGCCACCAGGGCCAGGGGACCAGGAGCGAAGGGCTGACATTTCTGATTAATTGAGAGCGTCTGGGAGATGAAATTCGGTGGGGGGGAGGCATGACCGGTTCCAGCATGTTTGCCCTTGTCGAACTGACTCTCCCTGACTTAGGTCTCCACTCCTTTTCTCCCTTTCATAGTTTGCTCCAGAGTGATATCATTTTTTGTTCCAGAGTAATATGATATGATATGATATGACCAGTCAACACGATATTTTTTTTCATTGACAAGATTTCATGTCTTCAGGAACTCAGCATGCAACCAATGAGGTCTGTGCATAGAAAAAAAAAACCACTGGGGGACTGTTGGCTGGGGTCTCTTTCAAGATCCCCATTTTACAGAGGGATAAACTGAGGTTGGGGAGGAGAAAGGGTTCATCCAAGGTCACAAAGTACACCGAACCAGAGTGGCTGCTCCAGTGCCCTGCCAGCCCTGGAGTGGACCGCACTACTGTCAGGGTCTGACCCACATGCTCTGTGGGGATTTGCTTGTGAGAATTCCACAGTAGCATTACTGAACATTCTGGAAGGACACTTTTCTACACCGCCCCCTCCCAAGGCTCATGGCTCCTACTGCTTTGTGTGTCTCTAGAGATGGATGCACACCATGTCTCCATAGCAACTTAGGGTGAGAAAACAAAGGCTCGTGCTTTTGGGGTCTTTCCAATGAAAGAGCAGGAAGCAGTAACAACAAAACAAAACAAAACAAAATAAATGGTCTGAAGAACCGGGGGTTTAACGTACAGACCCAAGGTGGACCCCTACCCAGCTGTGTGACCCCATGCAAGTCACTCAGCCTCTCTGAGCTCCAACTACTCCCATCAGAGTACAAGAATGGTGTCCTGGGGGACATTAAGAAGGCAGCATGGAGGAACATTTGAAGGGGTTGGCCTGCTTGTCAGTATATTGAAAAGTTCTTCTAATTGTATGTTTTAGGTTTGTTAGTGTATGTGTGTGTGTGTTGTGAGAGTGTGTGTGTGTGTGCACATGCACGCGGGCACACACATGTGCATCAGAGGACTGTCTCCTTCCACCATGCTAGTCCTGGAGATTGAACTTAGGACATCAACCTTGGCTGCAAGCCCCCTTACCTCTGAGCCCTCTCACCTGCTCCCATTTTCATACTTTCAAGTGCATTTGCATACCCTTTCCCGGAGCTTGTCCCTGGGTGTGTGGTAGGTAGAGGTGGGCACTGTTTTGGTTCTGTGGGTGAGGGGACACAATCTGTGTACACCCCAGCTGCACAGCTGTGTGCCCCATCTGATAACAGCTTTATCTGTGCTTGTTGAGTAGATGGACTCGAGGGCTTTGGGCTGAAGATAACAGACCTCAAAATACTCTCCTAACACTGAAGACACATGTGGCCTGGAAGACTGTCTGGGGAGTGCCTGGGGCAGAGACAGACACACAGCGAGCCTGTTGGTTATAGCAAAGAGTCAAGTGAGTCTGCTGCTTTCTTGACATCCCACTAGCAGGTGCCCATCAACCCCCTCCTCCCCTTTCCTCTCTTCTTCCGGTGTGTCTGGCCAAATGTCATTTTTTCCTACAATCCCCAGATAACCATTTAAATTAAAATCTACAAACAAATAAACAACAACAACAACAACAGTGGCATGGCATGTAGTATTTCCTTTACTTGGAGAACCACCTAGACAGACGCATAGACAACTACCTAGACAAGACACCTAGACAGCCTCCCAGACAGACACCTAGACAGACACCTAGACACTACCTAGACAGACAGCTAGACAGCCCCTCAGACAGCCCCCTGGACAGCCTCCCAGACAGACATAAGTAAACCTTTCCCATCAGAAAGTGTGGGGCACCCATTCCTCCCCCTGCCTGGGGCCTGTGCTCTCACGGGAGCGTGGGCTCTGGTTACCTTGGGTGCCGTGACGAAGTGATCCCACCTCTGCCCCATGGACTTGTCCTTGATAACCTTCTTTATTGTGCTCTTGCTGCCACCTGGGTCCCTGCATGAGAAACAGCTTAATGAGTTTTCAGTTTGCAGAGTCTTGGTTTATTACAAGGTCCCCTCCTCCTCACCTTTTCCCTAAACAAACTTAGATTCTGGCTGACTAGCAGCTAGTCTCTGGTATGATTTTCTTCCCCTGCTACTTTTGAATGTGTGTGTGTGTGTGTGTGTGTGTGTGTGTGTGTGTCGCAGTTCTCCATAGGTGGGTCTTTTGAGGGGAACAAACTGAAGGCTAAGAGAGACCTCCATCCCCTGGGGGAGGACTGAGAGAAACGGGATATATTTGCACATATTCTGTATCTATTTGTGTTCTGGACTTGGACATTATGGAGTCCAGGGTATAACTGCAGTTATGCCAGCGGTGGACTAAAAGGTGTGCTTGTTTTTGTCTGCGCCTTGTGTGTTGATCATGGGCAGCAATGTCAGGAGCACTTGTGAGCATGGCAGAGCACAGCACAGCTGGGCAGGGGCGGGAAGCGTGGATGAGGGTGTGATGATCTGCAAGATGATGCTGTGAGGCTTGCTGAAGAGAAGTTACCCGAGATGCTCTGTGTCAGGTGCTTCCGGGCGCTCGTGGCATCATCTCCATCACTATGGCATTAGGCCTGATTGATCATCACCCCTCTGCAGCCAAGGAGAGGACCAACGCTGGGGTCCTTGCCCTGGGGCTCTGCACCTCTCTTATACTGTGGTCTTGAATTATTTTATTCTAGTGCCCTCCTCCCTGTGAATACGTTTCAAGCCTTACAACACCATGCCTTTCCCAGGTGGGAACTTCCTGGATAAGAGACTAAGGCCCCATAGGGCTCTGTGGGTGACGGCTCCCTTACAGACATGTCACCAAGTCTGCCATAGTGGGATTTTTCAATGGGATATGCTGCATGCGCTGTGTATAGCTAAAACCCTTCTAGTGGGTTCAAGGAAGACTCTTAAAATGGAACACATGAGCATGTCTGGAATGTAATATGTAGATATTTATACTTTGTGAAAGAAAGACTCTAAAACTCGTGTTCCATGTCTCAGTTTGAGTTTCAGTTTGATTCATTTTGGTTTCGGGTCTGATTTTGTAGCCAAATGGGTTATGAAAAAGCTGAGTTTTTGGAGCCTTTAGATTTTGAATTTGATGGTTATGGGACAATGGGTCTTCATTGGTTCACAAGTGGGGAATCTCACTGTGTGATCTACCTGTACAACTAATCAATTGGCTTATCAAATTTTCCATCCCCCTATTCTTTCATTATCTATCTACCCATCCACCCACCCATCCATCCATTCATTTATCCATCCATCCATCCACCCCACCCACCCATCCATTCATCCACCCATCCATTCATGTACTCACCCATCCATCCATCCACCCATCCATTCATCCATCCATCCACCCCACCCACCCAACCACACACCCATCCATTCTTCTGCTCACCCACACTGCCCCTTCATACCCCCATTCATTCATATTCCTACTCATTCAAAAATTTCATTATCCATACATTCATTTTTTTAAAACCCCATTTTCTCTGTAGGATAGTTTTGGGTGCGTGAGACCAGTGATGTACTTGGCTGGCTCTCAGCCTGTACGAAGCAGGGATTTGAGGAGATGAAGTGATCAGAGTGACTTTGATGGCAGGGGTTGGGGGATGGCACTCCCAGTGTCCAGGCTTGTCAGAGTCTGCCTGCATGATGGCCGTGGGTCAAAGTATTCAGACACGGGACAAGAATGGTCAGATGAACTGAACTTAAGCTGGCTTCCTGTGAGTAGTGCTGAGTAGCAGCAGATCCACAGGCTGTCACCAGTAAGGAGAGGGATTCTTTTGCCCCAGAGGCAGGACCCGTTGGATGTCTAGAAATTCACAACTGTGACTTAAGAAACAGACTCCAGAATGGGAGCTGGGCTGGGGTGGGGGGTGGGATGTGCCTCCAAGCCTTTTGTAAGACTTTATATTTGATTACACAATAAAGAGTTCTGAATAATTAACAGAAAAGCTCATTTGAGTCGGTTCTGCTTGCTTTTCCCTTGAGTAATCAAATTAGGCAATGTTTAAAATCCAACTGGAGGAGGGAGCCCCTCTCCACCCTTATGCACAGTGTTTAAGCAGCGGCCCTTCTGAAGCCTGGTTGCAGGCTAACCAATAGGCGGCCTTGGTGTTCCACAGTGTCTTTCATGACCACAGGGCTTTTGGCTTTTTTCTCTGCTAAGGCAGCCCCTGCTGAGCTGCCAGCTCCTTCTTGAAGTTCAAAAGCAACCCCCTTTTCCTTTCGAAATTAAATCTGGGCCCAGCCAAGCTTTCGAAATCTTAAATATTCAGGTCCAATCGGGGAGATAGAAGCCTTCCACTAATGCTGACTTCCAAGGCGACCTGAAGTCTATTGCGACTTCAAGCGGCAGGCTAAATGAACTAAAGATGCAGCCAGATCCCTGCAGACCTTCAGCAGCCCTCGGCGCCGCCTCTGCAAAGCCATTGATAAAGGAGAGGCCAGGTTAGACAGGATCCGGCTCTCTGATGTTTCTTTCTCAGTAGCAAATAAACCCAAAAGGAAGATCAATAGGCGGGGAGGAGAGATCAAACGCAGCTGGAGCGGAGAAGTCCACTGCTCACCTTGCTGATGAGGCTAAAAGCCAGTCGGCAAACCTTCTCCAATAGCGATGTTCACCAAATGGAACCCGCTTTCCTGGCCTGTGTCCCTGAAGTCCTGTGTCTCTCTGTGACTTGCTTTGTGTGTGTGTGTGTGTGTGTGTGTATGTGTGTGTGTGTGTGTATACATATGTATCTACAGATATGTGTATACATCTGACTGGCTCACTGGCTCACTGGGGACCTCAGGTGACTATCCTTGCGCATCAGGACCTGTTTGTTAGGCTGTAGTCTCCCTGACCCACTGCTTTCTATGTGCGTGGCTTTGTGCATGGTTGCTTAGCTTCTCCCCGACTCAGGGTCTCCACTGAGGGATGGGGCTAAGGATATCAGTTGGGCCAAGAGATTGCTGTGGATGTAAAGAGAAAAGACTCTCAAACAGGTGAATCTGGTTCACCCATTAGCGAGGATAGCGGGCTTTCAGTGCGGCATCGGGAGGGAGGAAGCTGACAGTAGTGGAAAGTGAGGTGGGGCGGGCAGCTCTCAGGGGGAGAGAGCTGTGATTTTCAGGCCATAATTTTCCCCTGCTGACGCTTTCTGGGGCTGCCTGTTTCCCAGAAATCGAGGGGAGAGAGCATCCAGCAGTCTCAGCTCTTAAAGCTGCATCTTCCGAGCACATTTTTGCTCTTGGAGGTCACTCGATGGTGTCTATCTGTCGGGACAATCAGAGCAATTTTCTCTAACACTTTGCTCCCAGTTTTCCTGCTCTAATGCTGGGTGAAGCGCCCTCTTCTCAAGATGAAAATCTCCTGGGCTAGTTTAGGATGCACGTGCACGAGGGCAGGGCTCTGTGGCAGGGGGAAGAGGTGCTGATTACACACACCAGGGAGGGTCCAGGGGTCCAACATCTCTGGATCTTCCAGGCTGGATACCTCTTGTCCTGCTTCTTCAAAAACAAGGTGACCGGATGATCCTGCTGTGTTCTTTCCTGAGATGCTGGCTTGAGTACCAGAGTGGAAGTTGATGCTGTTGTGTTGACTGGGGAGAGGAGTGTGTGGGCGTGTGTGGGGGCATGTGTGTGTGTGTGTGTGTGTGTGTGTGTGTGTGTGTTAGTTGCCCAGGATGCTCATCCTAGGAGAGTTTTCCTTGATGATCAAACTGAAAAGCAAGCTCCTGCCCCATCACCACCAGAGCATCCGTTGTTCCTCATGATTTCATGAGTGTTTTTACCTGCATGTATGTCTGTGCACCTCACACAGAGGTCAGGAGAGGATGTTATAGGTGGGTGCTGGGAACCAAACTTTGGTCCTCTGCAGGAGCATCAAGGGCTCTTGGCTTCTGGGTACCTCTCTGCCTCGCACATCACTTGGGCCTTTGCGTGTTTGCCATGGATGGCATCCTCCAGCTCCTTCCCTGGGACAGGAGCTCCAGTGGGCAGTGGTGGGCCCACTTCTTTTGCTGTGATATTCCCGCCTCGGTGGTGGGGAGCAGACCCACTCGAGGAGAGAGCCCCAATATAAAAATAGTTATATTAGAAAACTCCTACTTCTGTGTGCTGTTTTGAATACTGCCGTGTCTTTCACAATGATGAAAAAGCTTAGTCTTGGAAGTGTCCTTGAGTCTGTCTTGTTACTGATAACCTCCAAGGCAAAGAGGGGCTGGGCTGTGGAAGGCTGCTTCTTCTGTTAAGCCAGACAGCACACACTTAGCTGCATAACTGCACATGCAGAACAGCTTCTAAAAAAACTTTTTTTTTTTTAAAAAAAAGATTCATTTATTTTATGTATATGAGCACACTGCCACTGACACACCAGAAGAGGGTGCCGGATCCCATTACAGATGGTTGTGAGCTACCATGTGGTTGCTGGGAATTTAACTCCTGGGCAGCCAGTGCTCTTAACCCCTGAGCCATCTCTCCAGCCCCTAAAACTATTTTATAAGAGAAAACTTGCTGTATACTTAAGGTTGAACTGGAGCCTGCAGGATCATGTTCTGGAAGCCTGTCCCTACCTGGTGGAGTTGTTTGGCTTCAGAACCTTCAGGAGGAGGAGGCACTACCTGGTGGCAGGTGGTCACTAGCCCTGAGTGTAATAACAGTTAGGATGGCTGGGAGCTGGATAGAATGCAGAGTCTCAGCCCTGCCCAGATTGGCAGCTTCGCCACAGCAAGATCGTCAGTTACGTCACAGTACACACTACAGCCATAGCTTGAGAAGCCTTGCCTCTTGGGAGTGTTCCACAAAGTACAAAGCAAGCAGTGCACACGTGACCATTAGCTTATAGAAGCCAGACTCCTACCCAGCTGGTTTTGTGACAAGGCCCATGCTGTCTGGGCCAGCTTGAGGTAACCAGGCTCACACAACCACCCTGTTCTCAAGGGCCTAATTGTGTGTGTGCACCATGTCCTTCCTGCACGGTAAACCAGTGGCTGCCTTCTCCCTCTGTTCCACGGGGTTTGCCATCACTGGTAAGGACTGGTGTAGTCGTTCTCCCCTGTCTGTGTGTCTATCTAGTCATTGTGGATCTCATCTGGTGGTGGCAGAGTTCTCCAACGCTAACTCTTTGCTAGCTTGAGGCGTCTGAGATGCTGATGGGCATAGTTCCAACTGTGCTGTAATTAGAGATCTTTATCTTCAATGTCTGTCACAGAAAGAATGTTCATTGTGTTTCTAGATGTCTTAGGGTTTCTTATGCTTCCACATTGCTGTTTATCACTGAAGGAAGTCAGGACAGGAACTCAAGCAGGGAAGGAACCTGGAGGCAGGAGCTGATGCAGAGGCCATGGAGGGTGCTGCTTACCGGCTTGCTCCCCATGGCTTGCTCCCCATGGCTTGCTTAGCCTGCTTTCTTATAGAACCCGGGGCCACCAGCCCAGGGATGGCCCCACCCACAATGGGCAGGACCCTCCCCATCAATCACTAGTTAAGAAAATGCCTTACAGCTGGATCTCATGGAGGTATTTCCAAGATTCTGGTCTAAGAATCTAGTAGTTGTTCAATCTGTACAGCTGGATGTCTCAGCTGGTCTTCAGTATACACCAGAACCCTGAAGAAGTAGGCTCTAATAGTAGAAAGAATGGACCTGCCAGTGAGAGCGAGGGCAAGCAGGCCATGAGCTAAAGCTTCCTTCTTTTGTGTCCTTGTATAGGCTGCCAGCATGAGGCATGGCAGAGAGGTACGTTATCCCAGATCGAAAGATCTGGATTAAAGCTGTCTTCCTACTTCATAGATCTGGGTTAGAAGTAGATCTTCCTATTTCAAGTTAAGCAAAGATCCCCTAGAGATGTGACCCTCCATGTTTGAATTTTAGTTAATTCCAGAAGTAGTCAAGTTGACAACTAAAACTAGCTATCACAGGTTCTCTCAATTCCAAGTTCAACCACACCACACCACATTCACCATCTTAAAATGGCCATGATGCGTTTTCACATATACATCCTATAGAGATTGGCATTGTTACAAATCATGGGTCTCTGAGCTCTGGGAACAGGTAACTAACTTAATCCTTTACTGTCATCCAACTCCAAGCTTAAAGCTCCCCACATGGAGGGAAGGTTCCATCTGAATTAGCAAAGCCAGGCAAATCCCAACTCCTTCTGGATGTCATCTCTTCATCTAATGCCCAGGTCTAGTCCCGGTTCTGTCTACAAGGAGCCAGACATGTTTATATCCTTGATGAGTTCTGCCCTGATGTATCCTGGTAAAATATTGGCTCCTCTTAGTGTGACCTTACATCTTTTTATCTATGTTAACAACTCGGACCTCTGTCCTGAGCACATCTCTGAGAGCAGTTGAAGGCAGTGTAGGCCGACCATCATATCGTTCCAACCCGAGTCCTGCATGATCAGCTTCCTTCCGGGTGGAAGAAGGGGTATCCATGTGTCAAAGGAAATCATTGGGTTGAGTGATGTGCTGAGAGATATAGTGCTGTCGGGCATCTGTGGGCTTGGGGGCTTTTGTCTTTAGATAGTACAAGCAATCAAGTGTGGAAAAAACCCCTACATGTTGCTTTGACCTACTAAGCCGTGCTTCTCAGAACCCAGCCCCAAGAAATCTTTGCATTTGGCCATGAATGAGATGCAGCTGGGCATTCTCTGAAGCATGGGGTTTAATGGCAAGGACCTGGGAGCAGTGTTAGCATCTGCCCTTAAGAGACTTGATGAGCTTCTCCATCTACTTGGGAGAATTCCCTGCTGGGAGTTCTCTTCCATGTTAAGCATGTAGTGCTGTGGGAAGATGGCCAGAAGCTGCTGCTGCTGCTGTGTTTGTGTGTATTCACAAAGGGGAGGTGCCACAAAGATGTGGGATAGCGTACCTGACACCCTTAAAAAGGGGCTCACACTCAAGGCAGGGATTTCCAAGGTGCTATAAAAACATTCACACCTTATATATTTACATGTGGGGTTTGGGGAAAGTTTTTGCAAGAAAAGACCATATTAACCTACAGCTTAGGCAGTTTTATTTGAAAGGAAGATAGATGATGTGTGGAACGTATTTTTTTTTTTTAATGAACTGGTTTTTGGTGTGTGTGATGTATGCCTGTGTGTATGTGTATGTATAGGCATATGTGGGGTACACACATCGGTGTTGGTGAATGCAAAGGCCAGAGGCTAACAGTGGACATCTTCCTCAATTACTATGGTCCTGAACTTGGAGCTCATTGTTTCGGCTTGACCAGATGGCCAGCAAATCCCTGGAATCTACCTATTTCTCCTCCTTAGTGCGGGGGTTACAAGCATGAACTCCATGCCTGGATTTTTATTCAAGTGTGGGGATCTGAACTTGGGTCTTTGCTTGTACAGAAAGCACTTTACACAGAGGACCATCTCCCCATCCCTGGGAAGTTGTTGTTAAGGTCACAGTGTTCATACAAACTCTGGGAACCTACAAAGATATTTTGAAATCACTGGGATGACATGGTTGGTGTGGGAGGAAGCTGTGGGAGGGGAGCATGTTTCCCAGACACCAAAGCTTGTTTCAGACAGAAAGCCCATTGGAGTTGCTAGATTTGTGGGTAGGTGAGTGGTTTATTGTTGTGACTGTGTTTGAGATGAGTTTGGGTGGATGAAGATTGATCATCAACTTGAGTGAACTGAGAGATTCCTAGGAGATCAGTACTTTTATACCCATTTGGTATATCTGTGGGGGTGTTTCCAGAACGTGAAGGCTCTGGCTTAGCAAATGCTTTCCTTATTTGAGGGACTCAAAATTTTGAATATGTTGCCTGTGTGGGTATATACACACCATGTGTAGGCAGTGCAAGAGGATGCAAGAAGAGGGCAGCAGATCCCTTGGACTCAGGACACAGACTGTTATGCGTGGCCTCGTGGATGCTCTACACCAAGCCCTGGCTCTCAGCAAGAGGACTGGAGTTCTTAACCAACAAGCTGTCTCCCCAGCCCTGGGTTCAAACTTGACTGTAGAAAGGAAGTGGGAGGTAGGTGGCCAGGGTGAAGGAATGACTGGGGACAATGCTGAGAAGACAGAGTGAGAACACTAGGAGGCCCAGAGAGAAGTTTGTTTGTGGGTCCACAGTCTGCTGGTATAGCTTGCCTATTTCTACTGTGTAAATGTCCCCACTGTGCTTCGTTTTAAGCTGCCAGTGTGTTGCGTGTGCACTAGCCAGTGGCACTAGGCAGAGGCACATGTAAAGACACATGTGTGTAGTGGGGATCTGGGGCAAAGTTCGGCTCTGGCTCCAGCTCACCTGAGCCCAGTGTAGGTGCTGAGCTCATCCACAGAGTGGATCAACTCCTAAGGCAGACCACCGTCCAACAAACCAAGGGGAGGGTGGGAAGGATAGGATCCCCACTGCCCCCTACTGCCCAGGCGAGGAACAGGGTGCAGTTGGGTGCAGGGTTGCTGGACTTACTTGTGGTTCCAACAGGCAATCAAGGGCCTCATGGTGTGGTGGGTATGGTCGATGGTCAGGGCCTCTAGAAGCCAGTGCAGAGCACACAGCTGGCGGAAGAGGGGATCCCTGCAGAGACAGAGGGAGGGGACACAGGGGCATCTTTTTAGAACACCATTCACAGAGACTGCAGCTGCTCTGGCTTCAGTGGGCATGCTGGCACACAGGTAACTGGTCTGTACCCACTGTGTATGACATGCCCATTGGTCCCACTGTGCAGATGAGGACACTGGAAGTTGGGGGGGGGGGCGTCAGGGAGACCACATGGCCGTGTCACAGAGCTAGCAAGATGGAAAAGCATGACATCCTGTTCCAGTTCCTCTGAATTAAAGTATGGTGGGTGTAGTCTCTCCTAGAGGTCATGACACAGGCAGATAAAATCAGGATTGAAGGCATTAAAATATTAATGATAATAATATCTGATAATTTATCTGATAAAAAATGCAGTAAATAGCCTGAGGATTTAAGAAAGCCTGAAAGTGGGAAACAGTATTAGCAGGATGGAAGCATAGCTGGCCATTGAAGAAAAACACACTGGCTCATCATTTGAAAATGAAAGAAAATGGACTGCTTAACATGTCTGATTGACAGTTTTGATCCTCTGGGCACCCCATACTAACTATCTGCAGTGGACTACACATTGGCTGGTGTATGTTCTCCACATTATTTAAGGTTCCCAACAGCTTGGCGGGACATGAATTATTGCCTATATTTTAGACAAGGGAGGAATTGAGGCCCAGAGAGGCAGAGCCAGTGTTGCTCAAAGTCACACAAGGTGGTTGTGAGCAGAGATGGTATTTGAATGTTCCACTTGATGCTCATGATAACACAATAGGGTGCTGTACCTGGCAGGAGACCTGAGGCTCTGAGAGGTGCAGCAAGTTACCTGAGGTCACACAGCTAACACCGGTGAGGGTTTGAATCAGGGAGTGAACCTGCCCAGGGATGGTGGCCTTACGGAGCTGACTTAGGTACCAATGGAGACAGCATGTGGTCATTCTGTTAGTGAGGTCAAGAAAGGGTTAACACGATGCCTGTGGTTTTCTTGGAACTGAGGTGTCATCCTGGAAACTGCCTTCTCCCCTAAGGGTGCTCATCCTTCACTAATGGAAAAGAGCCTTCAATTATCAAGCTTCCTGATGGCTCTTTCCTGAAACTGCATGGTGCCCAGACCATCCTCAGGGGTTTCCAGGCACAGTTCTCCCAGGCCCAGGAAGGGATGGCTTCTCAGTTTCCAGGAAGATCTCACCTCATGGGAGCTGTCCCAAGGTGTTCCCTGAGAGCCAGCTTTCTGGTCATCTAACACGGAACAGAGCTGTCCCACCTCTCCCTGCCCTCAGGCTCTCTTGCTAGGTCTCACATCTGAGGACAACTCCGACCCTCTTCCTCCCTACTGTGTGTGTGTGTGTGTGTGTCTTCTACACAAATCCATCTGTATAAAGAACAAGATTCTTCTTCAAGCAGTTTACTAAGTATGACTCATCCCTCCTCTGTCTTGGGTCCCATTGCCGGGGACAACACAGGCCACTGTGTCCAGCATTTAGACAATGAAGTCAACGTGTCCTATGCCTGTTACTGGGCCTTAAGCACTGAGATACTTCCTAATTGTAACACTAACAAGTTGTGAGAGCCTGAGACAGGGGCCTCCGGCAGGTCTTGGCTACCAGATGTGTGCAGCGGGGGTGGGGGTAAGCCAGGATGTATAGTGGGGGATGGAGTCTCTCTGGTCGTGGGGTAGTACTACAGACATGGGACCTGTGAACATCAGACTCATTCATTCCCTTCATCCCTCCCTTTCTCTCCCTCCCTCAATTTCCTCCCTCCTCCCTTCTCTTCCTGTCCCGTTCCCTTCTTCCTTACACCTAGGATCCCACCCACCCACCCCCTCTTTCAACCCTTCCATCCTAGTGATTTATGAAAGGCCCAGAACAAGTCAAAGCAGACCTTCTCTGCCCTTGCTTAACATCTCCAAACTCCCTCCATCCCTAAACCTGTTGTGGGCTTAATTGTGGACCTCGAAATTCTTATGTTAAAACTGTAACCCCGGTACCTCCAAAGTAGATAAGGTCTTTGAAGAGGCATGCCAGCCATTTTAGAGGGCTCTAATCCAGTCTTGAAAACAGAGAGAGGACTGCTGTGTGCAGTTAAGAAAGGGCTGACTCTAGCAGCACCTACCCCAAAACTGTGAGACAGTAAACCCCATTTCTTTAAGGTCATGGGGAAGCCTACCTTGACCTCTCTAGGTCTGGGTTAGGCACTGCCCAAGGATATCCCTACAATGTTTCTCCTGAGTGTCTACACCCCAGGTCCCTGTTTATCACGGCTGCTTGTTTATTTGCTGTCCTTGCTCTCAGGGACCTGCAAGTCAGTTTTGGCCAGCACATGACATGGATATAGGTGGGCTCAGCACCCTACTGCTTATTGCGTGAAAGATGGTGGGAATCAGTTGTTTTGGATCTGACCTTTTCCCCAACTGATAGCTTGGGGTGCGCCTCTCATGTTCAGGGCCACTGATGTGTGGTGATAACCCAGCCCCAGCGCCAATAGTAGCTGTGAGCAAACCCTAAGAGTACAGTGCTCACTACCCATGGGTTACTCTCATCCTCGTGAATCTGGGAGGAGGGTACCACCAGCATCCCTATTTTGCAGACGAAAGAAACTGAGGCATAAAGGACCAGGAAACTCATCTAAGGTCAAAAGGCCAGCAAAGTTAGAGTTGGAATCTGAGTCCAGCTTCCTGAATCCCTGCTGTGAAATAACCAGTTGATGCTGGTCTCCTGCTGTAGGGTGGAGCCTTCCTTTCTCATCAGGAAAAGCCTTCATCTGGTAGGTCTAGATCACTTGCTCTCACCTGTGAGGAGCCTCAAGCCTGACCCTTACTCCCCTAATCAGCAGTGAGTGGACTTAAAAAAAAAAATCACAACAAAACCCAGAATTGAGTCTGGTGGCAATCTGTCTTTTCTCTCCAGGTCAGGGAACAAAGACCTCAGATTTAAAAAGAAAGCACTTATCCGCTTGAATGCAAGGCCCAGTCAGTAAACTCTCCACAGGGGCTTATACAAGGCTCAGGTTTGCAGCACGCAGGCTCAGAACCTAGGCGAGCATCACACACCTGTACAACTCTGGTGTGTGTGAGCATCCCTGGGGGAGGTGCGGGGAAGACAGTCATTTCCTTTTGACAGCTGCCAGTCCCTGTATACAATGCTGTGCTAGCCCTGTCCAATGGCAGATCAGGACATGGGGTGTGGGCATGCTTTCGCTGAGCAGGTGTTTAGAAAAGGCTGCCCAGGACAACTTTGTCACTCCAGAGGGATGGTAGGAAGCTGTGTCTCAGTGCTCTAGACCGCCCCTCCTGTTTGGAACCGTAAAAGCCAAATCTCCCCCCCCCCCCC
>NW_022196905.1:109470050-109490166 GCF_008632895.1 Mastomys coucha
AGCCTTGGGATCAATCGCACTGGGGTTGAGGGACTAGCCAGGCTCTGATCTACATTAGCTGATGTGGTGGCTGAGGGCTTAAGAAATGATAAGCAGAGACTTATATTATGGGTAGAATGTGAAATGTGCCCAAGGCTCAGCCTTGGTGTTGGTCCCCAGCTGGCCTCTCCCTCTGGGAAGATTGTGAAACGTCTGCTGTGATCACTACACGCCAGACCTAGGACTGGGAGCCGGCCCTGTGAGCTGTAATGTGATTGGCTCAGGGATCAGCAGATTGCCTGGTGCACCCACTGCCCTGCCTCCCCTCTAGGCTGCACTGTATTCCCTCAAACTTGAGCCAGAATAATTGTTTCTTCTCGTACACTGCTTCTTTGTCCCTTGTCTTTTTATAATTGTTTATAGTTGTGCATTGGGGGGAGGGGATGTGTCGTGCTGCACTCGTCGGGGTCAGAGGACAGACTCCTCCCACCTTGTGGGTTCAAACTTGGGTCATCAGGCACAGCAGTGGGTGCCTTTACTTGTCTAGCTCCCCTTAAGTTGCTTCTTGTCAAGCATTCGTCACAGTGGAGAGAAAAATGGTGAGTACTAATGACTGGAAAGATGCTCCGGTTCCTGGAGAGACGGCTCAGCAGCTAAGAGCACTGGCTGCTCTTCCAAAGAACACGCTTCAGCTCCCTCCAACCACATGAGGCTTGCAACTACCTGTTACTCCAGCTCCAGGGGATCTGCTTCTCTCTTCTGAGCTCTGAGGGCATCACACACATACAGAGATATAGTCATACCTGCACACACATACAGACACAGACACACATGTACACCCACACACAAACATATACCCATACACACACCTACACATACATATGTGTCCAACACATACACCCATACACACACAGACACACCCCCTTACACATACACACACACAAACATGTGACACCCACACCCAAATACATACACCACTATACATACACCTTTATACATACATACCTATACACATACAGACACATACACCTATATACACACAGACATGCACTCCCCTCACATCCCCACATACCTTTATACATACATACCTATACACAGACATACATACACATATACTCACACAAACACACAGACTCACACATAAACGCACATATACTCACACATAGCACACATATACCCATACACACACATACCTGCACACATACACATGTATATCCCCCACATATGCCCGCACACACATACACATAGCCTCCATGTTCTCACAGGCACACAGACACCCACACCCCCACACACCCCCACACATACTAGATACACACATGCTCACAGTTTTAAAGTAGTGAAAATAAATCTTAAACTACCCGGCTCCTCCTCACACCTCGGTCTGATGCTCCTTGCTCTGTCTTTGCTAACTCATCTCATCAGGAGATCCAGTCTTTTCCTCACTCCCTGTATCTGTTCTGCTCTTTTGACTTGGTCTGTGGAATGGAAGAGGCCTCTGAGCCTCCTGTGAGCCGTTGCCTCAGGAAGCCTTGGGTATGGAGGCCCTTGTTCTTAGAATTCTTCTTAGGTACAGTGTGAACAAGCCCGTGTCAGCCTGCTCTGGATGGTGAGATGCTATCAACCCAAGCAACCAAGCAAACCAAAGCCTGGCCCTGCCAGGACCAGACAACCCTTGGTTCGTCCATCATCAGGATACTAACGAGAAGGCAGACCCAGTCTGGAGCAGCCACGGTGGGTTCGCCCAGCCATCTGTAGACTTGGGAGCAATGGGAGAGGGTTCTTAGCCATTCCAAGTCCAGCAACACAGCAATGCTCCAGCTGTTCAGCACCTCGAGAAGATCTCACTAGCCAAGGAAAAGAGGCGGCCTCTTTAGTCTAAGGCAAGGGTTGGCAAACTACAGCCGATGAGTGGGTATGTAACTTGTTTCCATAAAGAAAGAAAACATTATTGGAACACAGACAATGCAGCCCAGCCTTGTCTCTTTCATGCGACAATGGTAAAAGTAGATGCAAGAGAGATCATGTGATCTCCAACACCCACAGCCTGTAGTAGCTACACCACGGAAGAAGAGTAAACACATTTCTGTAACACCCGCAGCGTGTTGACAGTCATAATGATAGCCTATCTAATACACCTGAGCTGAGAGCCAGAGATGAAGATCCCTGTTGTGAGGCTCCTGGAAGGGTTCACTTTCCCATCAGGCATGGAAGGAAGTAATTTCTGCTCACTACACTTAAGGCTCATCGCGGTTAGCCTCATCACTCAGATCATATGGCTGGGGAACAGGACCCGTTTTTCTAGGCCTCTCTTCCCTTTTCCAGATCTATGTGAATCCTACCCTTCCATAGGGCTACCCATGGGAATGGCAGGGAGGCATGTGGGCCCTTCCAAGAGATGCTTGTGAGAAACCACAGGGCCCATTTTTCTAAAGGGATGCTTTAAGGGCATCCAGCTTGGGCTGCCAGATGGAACGCTCGTGATGACTAGTTCTACCAAGAGACCCAGACAAATGTTCATAAAAGGTAGGCAGAGGACAGTGTGATATGGTGGGGTTAGCTTTGACTATTAATAAGGGATGAGGACATCTTCGGTGTGTGCTGCTGCTGACAGTGGTGAGGAAAAGCGGTGATGGGTGATGGTGATGATGGTGGTGGTGGTGGTGGTTATGGTGTTGGTGGTGATAAGAGTTGGCAATGGTTGCCTTCATCTTCTATCTATGAACTAAATTCTCTTATTAATAATCTCTAATATATAGGCCTATGATTTCACTTCTGGGTTACTCTTTGTGTGCAGGAGTATTGGCTTTCAAAATGTGTCATAAACTCTCCAGAGTCGAGGCCTTGGGATCTGCTTTCTACAGTGTATGTGAGGAGAATTTGGGCTGTGACACCAGACAGACTTGGCTTAAAGCCAGAGAGTGTGACATGCTGTGTGCGCTCTGTGACCAAGAAGGAATGGCTCCATATCTTTGAGCTTCTGCTTCCTCCTCTGCAGAGAGGGACAAGGAGACACCTACACAGTAGGGCTACTGGGGGACCTGAGTGCGTGTGGTGCCTACAGAGAGGCAGTTATTACCACAGAGACCTTGCGTGCATAGTAAATCTAGGACATTCAGTAGTCCTGTGAATGCCTTGCCCCAAGGCAGAGGTTTTCAGCATTGAGGTTGGAGGGCATGTGTGATTTTGGACTGACGGGGGTCAGGGGGCGCGTGTGCGTATGTGTGCATGTGCGCGTGTATGTGCGCGCACCATGTCTGCAGACATCCACGCTGGTCTTAGCATGTGAGCCAAGGGGTGCTGTTGACATCTGCTGGGCAGAGGCCCAGGATGCTGCTTTTACATACTCAGTGGGACACAGGAGAGCTCGTCACAATGAAGACCTCTCAGTCTCCAGACAGCAGCAGTGTCGATGCGAGAAGCTTTATCTTGCCTGAACCTTTCCCCATGAAGAGCTGTGGACTTGCGGCTCTCAGAGCAGACATGAGAGGAACCACATGCCAAGGTTTCCGGAAAGCAAGCATGCTGTTCGGAAGGTTGGTTAGTCTCTGAGTAAGGTGGGATGTGGAAGAGGTCATGCCTTTAGGCATGGGACCGCAGGGGCTTGTGGGAAATAGCTCCCTGAGTCTTGGAGGTAGGGGGGATCATGACCCTTGAGCCTCAGCTGAGATTTTTTTTTTTTTTTTTTTTTTTTGGTATAAACTCTGCATGGAGAGCTCAAGGCAGATTTTATCTTTGCAAATTGTTTGACTTTTGAGTATCTGGTTCAGTGGGGGAAGGGATGACTCGGCATATTCGCCACCGGGGGTCTGACCTATCACATCTACTCCATCTAGAATGTTTTTGTTGTTGTTGTTGTTGTTGTTTTGTTTTTATGAGCCAGTTTTGCTGGCTCCAGCCCCCTTGTCCCTTTCAAGGGGACAAAGGAGCAACTTAAGGGTTCCTGATGCATTAGCTCTCAGGGTCATTTTCGCTTCCATCCCGTTCTGACCCAGCAAAGCTGTTGAAGTGGAGGTGGGGCCTGCTTACACGTGAGACTCAGGCAGGGTGGGTGCCATGAGACAGCTGTGGATGGGCGTGAATGGGCGGATGATGATCCCAGCCTCCAGCTTCTTTATCTTCTCATAGTCGTAGGTACTGAGGGGAGAGAAAAAGGAACGGAGTGAGTCGGGCGCAGCAGTGTGAGGCTCATCTATGCCAGGGCTTGGCACTGGGTACTGGGCACCTATGGTGTTCCTGGCAGTCATGCTAGTGTGCTGGGTAAGAGTTCTAGAGGCAGTTGGTGAACGTGGCATATTAAAAGAAAACAAGGTTTGCCCCACGAGAGGAGACAAGAAAATAAACAAGAAGGTAAATTCCTTGTTTCAGAGACACCAGGTGTTGGAATCCCCCAGGGAGGGATCGAGGGAGAGAGGGGAGAGGGCAAGAGAAGGGAGAGGGGAAAGGGGAAAGGAGAGAAAGAAACCGTTGGTGACTTGCTCACTTCTGGGCTCCCAGCCTGTGGGATTGCGTGGCTCGCACTCAGGGCAAATCTCCCGTAATTTGCGGGTCCTCTCTGGAAACCCTCCCCCAGACATAGGCAGAGGTGTTGTACTGGCTGGTTTTGTGTGTCAACTTGACACAGGCTGGAGTTATCACAGAGAAGGGAGCTTCAGTTGGGGAGACCCAGCTGTGGGGCATTTTCTCAATTGCCCCTTGTGGGTGGTGCCATCCCTGGGCTGGAAGTCTTGGGTTCTATAAGAGAAGGCTGAACAAGCCAGGGGAAGCAAGCCGGCAAGGAACATCTCTCCATGGCCTCTGCATCAGCTCCTGCTTCCTGACCTGCTTGAGTTCCAGTCCTGACTTCCTCTGGTGATAAACAGCAATGTGGAAGTAAGCCAAATAAACCCTTTCCTCCCCAACTTGCTTCTTGGTCATGATGTTTGTGCAGGAATAGAAACCCTGACTAATACAAATGGACACTACACATCTCATAGTATTATTCAATTCAGTCAGGTTGATAACCAAGACTGACTAGCATGCTTTCTGACTCCGTTCTACGTGAAGGATAATTTTGAGACCACATTTCAGTGTTTTCCCCCCCTTGTTTCTCACAGAGGAGGTTATCTCAGCTACCGAAAGTGGCTTTCTTTCAAATATTCCTGCATCATAGGTGTTTTCTCTTATAACTGAATTCGGCCTGTAGGTGTTTTAATCAGACCCCCCCGCCACCCCATGTGTGTGTGTCTGCGTTGCACACATGTGCACATGAGTACATGCGCATGCGACTTAATCAACTACCCACATTTTAAATTTTAGACATTTCTTGTAAATGTTTGGTTCTTAAGACCTTAAAAATGCTGGCCACTCTGGGCCATATTTCCCCTGAGTATCAGTAGCAGCTGAAGATTGGGAGTCACTGCCTGCTTTGCTGGGGTCTTGTGTCCCAGGCTTGGGAGTCACTGCCTGCTTTGCTGGGTCATGCATCCCAGATTTGCGCACCCCTGTTTTCTCACTCTCCCATTCCCTTGACGCTCTAATTCCCTAGGAGCCCCATTTACGTGCTTTCCTTACAGGATCACTCATGGGCTCCTGGTTCACTGACTTCTAGCAGTAGCTACCGAGTAATCTTCTCTGTGCAGGGGCAGCAGATATAGCAAGGAAGGAGGCTGACCCACCCCTACTCCTCCTGAGACTTAAGAATCTTGTGAGGGTCAGGGGGTGGGTATAACCAAGCACACGACAGGGCTAGGAGTATAGAGGGAGAATACAATTTGTAGCCTAACATTGGCTGTAATCCTCCAAGGGAGTCATGACAATTACAAAGGACAAATGAGAGGTGGGTCCCCATACTTTCCTGTCCTTGGATCTTGACTCTGTGGTTGGTCGACACAACAGAATTTGTCAAAAGTTATGTCATACAGGGATTCAAGAGTGCCTCTCTCCTTGCCTCCTGGGATGCTGTCAACATCCATTCTATGAGGAAATCACTCAGCCTGAGAAGACAGTGCCCCAGGGAGAGGTACCAGGCTGGTGTGAGGGAGCCATCTACTTTGAGCTACCCTGACTGGAGGAATGACTCTCCTTCCCCTCTGGTCACAGATCTGGGAAAGTTGGATTTGTTTCCTTGAGTCAGTTACATTTTGGGGTAGATACTTCTCCGTTGCAGTAATGAACCCGAATCTGAAGGTCGAATGGGATTAATCAGACAAATACAATGGAGGGTAGGCTGGAACTGGGAAGCAGCCTGCAGGGGGCATGTGGTCAGAGGGGCAGGTGGAGGCTGTGCACCCAGGCAGGAGCGCCAAGCCACAAGCAAGGCTGTCTGGGCCTGTGAGCTCTACCCAGACTTGTCTTTGTCTGTGGAGGAAAGGATGCCCTTGAGAGGGTCCTGTTGGGAGCAATTTCTCTTTTGAAAAAATTACCCTAGCTTCCTGTGAGGTCATGCTGGCACGTGAGGACCAAGCACCTTCCTCTGGAGGATCTGAGGACAATCCTAGGGTCAGAGAGCTAATTAAAAGATAGCCCCAGAATCTATGTGCCCCAGTTTCCATGGGCACTGACTCCTTATTTGACACTGGAGCTGGAAAACAAACAAACTAGGAGAAAAAAAAAAACCTCTCTGGCAAATACATCGCTGTGTTCTGTCCTACTGAACACGGTTCCATGTTCTGTGTCTCCCAGAATATAAGGAAGTTAACCCAGACCTCACACTCCTGTATCCCTGGTTTGATGCCTTCTCTTGATTCCAATAATAAGACAAATTCCACTCCCCCACCATGTTTTTTTTTTTCTTCCTGAATCTATAGCTGAAAAGCAAGGTCATTGAGCATAGTGGAGAGGATGGCTTGCAGGCAAAAATCTGTAGAACATTCTTGATTGTCCCTCTTCCTAGTTTGTCAAGCTTTTGCTTGCAGTCACTTAGATCCTGAGGGGTGTGTGTGTGTGTGTGTGTGTGTGTGTAGGTATGTATGTGTCTGTGTATGTATGCGTGAATGTATGTGTATGTGTATATGTGTGTGACCTTTGCTTTGTAAAAGCAAAAGGCCATGTACTTGGTTAGCAAGCATTTACAAAAGAACACTTGCATTCTTGAGACCTCTCTACATTGGAACCATATTTATAGAAGGCAGGCTCTTAAGATATGGAATGCCTTCATGGAAAATACTATTTTTATGCAAAAAATATAAGGAATTTGGCTAAAGGAGGCCCAGAGAGGTCAAAATCACTTTGCTGTATTATAGTTGCTAAAAGCCACCGAGTGTGTTCTATAAGCCATGATATATGCTAAGCTTTATTTCATGTACTCCTCATAGCAAGCATGGGTGTTCGTCATGTAATCCTCATAGCAAGCATGGGTGTTCGTCATGTAATCCTCATAGCAAGCGTGGGTGTTTGGTCCCATCCATATGGATGGAGTAAATGGAGGCTTACAGAGATCCGGTGAGCTGCTCAAAGTCCAGCAGCTGTACAGGTTGAGTCAGGACTCTACTCCAAGTCCTACCTGTGCTCCTGCCTATGATGCCATCTTGCTGTGGACAGTCTCTTAATGCTAATTCCTAAAGCAGGCCCTGGTCCTGCATTTGTTGCTACACTCATGTAGTGCACAGCCATTTATTTTAATAACTGGTCTTGTCCAGGTCAGAGACCCTACCAGATAAGACTAACTGGATTGTTGAAAGGAATAAACATAAATGTATTAAATTTTAAATAAACCATGTCTTGCATACCCAGGGGGAATGAGAAAGGACTAGAGAAAGGTGTCCTCTGACTGTGGGTTCTATGAAGCCTCTTCAACATTTTCCTTTCCTTATTTGGTGCAGGCTGGGTGGTGTCTTAGTCAGAATTTCCATTGCTACAAAGAGACACCATGACCAAGGCAACTTTTATAAAGGAAACAATTTAATTAGGGCTGGTTTATAGTTTCAGAGGTTTAGTCCATTGTCATCATGGCAGGAAGCATGGCAGTGTGCAGGCAGACATGGTGCTGGAGGAGGAGCAGAGAGTTCTGCATCTTGATCTGCAGGCATGAAAAGGAAACTGTTCCACACTGGGTGGGGCTTAAGCATTGGAGACCACAAAGCCCACCCCTACAATGACACTTCCTCAAACAATGCCATACCTATCCAACAAGGCCACACCTTCTAATAGTGCCAGTTCCTATTGGCCGAGCATTCAAACACACGAGTCTATGGGGGCATACCTATTCAAATCGCATTCCACTTTCTGGCTTCCATAGTCTTGTAGCCATAATAAAAAATACATTTAGTCCAACTTCAAAAGTCTCCATAGTCTTTCATAGTCCCAACAATGTTTAAAAGTCCAAAGTTTAAAGTCTCTTCTGAGATTTATGCAATCTCTTTACTGTAATCCCTTATAAAATCAAAATCAATAAACAGATCACATATTTTCAACATCACAGGATATACATTACCTTTTCAAAACACAGGGAAGGTAACACAGTGAGGAAATATTTTACCAAAGTAAGATCAAAAACCAGCTGGGCAAACTCCAAAATCTGAATCCTTCGTGTGTGATGTCAAAATGTTCTTCAGATTTCCAAATCCTTTCATCTTTGTTGACTGCAACACACTTCATTCTCTTGGACTGGTTCCATTCCTTGTTAGCAACTTTCCTCAGGAGACATCCCATGGCTCTGGCATCTCTAACATCTTGGGGTCTCCAAGGCAATAAAGGTTTTACCTTCACAGCTTCAGACAATGGCCTCTCTGGACCTTCATGCAGGGATACCTCTGCCACATGCCTAGCCTCAGCAGCTTTACTAAGTCTCAGAACCCCTTTTACACATGGCCTCTTTAGGGCTCCATGCAGGAACACCCTGACACACTGGTGGCCTCAGTGGCTTTCCCTAGTCATAGAAGGAAACTCCATCCTTGACTCTATATCCATAATTATGTGGCTAAAGCTGCCAAGTTCTGCTGCTTGCTGCGGCTGGAACATGGCCCCCTTGTTCAATTACATCTTAACCAGCTTTCCATTTTCCATGGTTTCCTTCACTGCCTACATTTGGCTGTCCTGGAACTTGCTTTGTAGACCAGGCTGGCCTTGAATTCAGAGATCTGCATGTCTCTGTTTCCTGAGTGCTGGGATGTCCGCTGGTTTTCCCAACCTCATTAGTTAGAAGCATCCTCAGTTGCCACACCTGGACCTAAGCTTTTCTTTAATTCCTTTTCATAAGATGGAAGCTTAGCTGGGTGGGATCTTGCCCTGAGGTTGCTACTCCCTTAATCCATTTAATATCCTTGAATGCAGGATTTAGCTCCATTCCCCTCAAATCCTTGAACCACACATTTTGTACTTTTTCTTTCTAAGCTTGCTATGTTTCATCAAAATGCTCCTCATAAGAGTGAACCACAGGACAAAGTCTATGCTAGGCTATTTTGAGATTTCCTTTGTCAATCCCTTCACTTTAGCCTTGGGCAGACTCTTCAGACAATGGCAAAATACAGCCACAGTCTTTACCACACACAAGAACAATCTCTGGGCAATATACTAAAATTCATCTCCTCTGAAACCTCTTGAGCCAGGTCCCCAGAGTACAAATCACCCTCAGCACTAAGGTCTTCCATATTCCTACTAGGATGGTCCATTAAGTCCCACTTACAGCATTCCACTGCTTTCCAAATCCAAAGTCCCCAAAATCCACATTCCTTCAAACAAAAACATGGTCTGGCTTACCACAGCAATACCCTAGTCTATTTCTTATGACTAAGGCAACTCCTGAGAACATGTAACTGGAGCTGGCTTACAGTTTTAGAATTCAGTCCATTATCATCAAGGCAAGAAGCATGGTAGCATGCAGGCAGACATGGTGTTGGAGAAGGAGCTGAGAGTTCTGCAGCTTGATCCACAGGCATCAGAAAGAGACTGTGTTCCACACTAGGCAGAGCTTGAGCCTAGGGGGACCTCAAAGCCCAATCACATAGTGACACACCTCCTCCAACCAGGCCACATCTACTCCAACAAGGCCACATTTCCTAATAGTAGCACTGCTTATGGGTCAAGCATTCAAATACGTGAGTCTGTGGGGGCCATGCCTATTCAAACCATCGCAGGTGGCTTCTTCACTAGATGATAGTTTCTGTAAAAAGGAGGGAGAACTTTAGTACGCTTTATCCTGGGGCAAGGTTGCAGCTGATGGGCAACCCTAGGAGTCTGCCGCAGGCTAACATGCCTCCCTGAGGAGGACAACAGCTAACCTTCCACAGTGGCAGGTGATTGATGACTGTGGGCTGCATGCTTCCATGGAATGAATGGAGCGGGCTCCAAATCTTCTCTACTCAGTGTGCTTGAGGTGATAGGCCTAGTAACAATTCCTAATTCAACCATTGCATATTGCATGAGTCTATTAAGATGCCACACTGTACCCTATGAACATACACAGTCACAGTACTACTTAGTATGTCACTTAGTAGTGACAACTAAGTGAAGGCATTTTTAAGAAAGAAAAAACATAGTACCACCCTAATCACATTAGCTGGAGACCAAGGCTTCCTGATGAACAGATCCTGCTGTGTCATTGGTGTATGTCTTGGCATCACACGCCACAATCCATCAGCCTTATGGTCCTGATCAACCTCCACTCTCTGGAGGTGTTTTGTTTTTCCTTCTAGATTCCTGTTAATTCTTTCAACTGAAAGGGATAGGTAGAGTGGAGTTCAGGGCCCTGTGTGCCTGCATCTTTCAGTATATCATTGTTTGGTGCTTAAGAATCCCTCAGATTGTAGTAGTTTGACTGTGAAGGGTCCCCACAGCCAGCATGTCTAAACTCTTGGCCTCTAGCTGGTGGTGCTGTTTGGGGATGGTTGTTGTTGGAGGAGGAGGAGGAGGAGGAAGAAGAGGAAGAGGAGGAGCCTTGCTGGAGGAACTGCACTGGAGGTGGGGCCAGAGCCTTTACAGACCAGATCCACATCCTGCTCAACCCCTACTTACTGAGTGCAGGTGCTATGTGACCAGGCAACCTCCTGGTCCTGTCTCCATGTTTCCCCACCACGATGGAATGAATCCCTTTGGAATTTTAAACCAAACCAAGCCAAAACAGAAACTCTTTCTCTTGTCATTGGCTCTTATCAGGGTTTGTTTTTTTTTTTTTTAATCACAGCCACAGGAGGGAAGAGATCAAGAGATTCTCTTTCTACTCTCCTGTTTACTTTGAACCTGATCCAAGACCTGATAAAGGAACCGCTGATGTTTTGCTAAAACCTTCTGGTCATATCTCATGAGGCAAAAACTTCTGAGAGTCTGCCTTCTGCCTCCCTTTCCTCATGAGGAGACTTCCCTCAGGTCTCCTCTTGGCTACTCTCACCTGCTTCTGGAAGGCAGCCCTGCTCACCACTGTGCTAGCCAAGCCATCCCACCTGGCCTGCTTCCTGGGCTGAGTGTGTCATGGCCATTCAGAAGTTCTCCCGTGGGTGGCTCCTGGTAGGAAGTGTTGATGAGGGACTGTAAATCATAAATATTGTTCTCTCATTTCAGATTGAATAAATGATTCATAACTGATGAATCAATGGCAGCTAGTTTAGTTTGAACAACCTTTTGGATGAAAGTAATTTAAAAATGCTAGACAAAATGGAAAAAAAAGAAAAAGAAAACTTAAAGAGGAAAACTTAAGGGTGGTAAGTGGCCACTGAAATTACAGGAGAAGCTGTTGAGCCCTAATTAGTGTGGCCACCAGAGTGTCTAGCCAGCATGAAAGGTGCCAGTCATTCTCCCATAGCTTCAGAGGACAAGGAGGACAGAAACAACTGCCCAGGGCCTGTACCAAGGAGAAGGTTCAGAGGGGTCTAAGACACCATGGCATTTCCACAGAGGGAGGTAGGTGCAACTCTCTCAGTTTCCATGATGTCTGACTGTGTCACCTAGGGGCCCTGCTGTCCTCCGACCCCTGGCTGCTGCTCACATGACCCCGCCTACAGTGAGCACCAAACTTACAGTGTTAAGTAAGACACACAAACATCACACCTGGTAGGAATCTGCCCACAGGAACTCCCATTTATATAAGATGTGCACATCAGTCTTTCCTTAAATTAATGTCCTGATGACAGAATTTGGGTAATGATGTAGAGGAAATTTGTTCAACCATAGCTTCATATTGGAATCATTGAGGGAAACTTAAAAAGAAAATGCTATGAACATGAAACTTCCCAACCCACGATAGAACCTGGTATAGCTGGCTGGGTTGTAGTCTAGACACTGGTGGCTTGAAAAGTGCTCCAGGTGATACTTGATATATATATGTGTGTGTGTATGTATATGTGTATATACATATATATATGTGTACACATATATATCTGTATATGAATATATATACAAATGTGTATATATGCGTATACACACATATTGGTTGGGGACTGATTGTATGTATGTGTGTATATATATGTATATATATATACACATATATATACACATATACACATACACATACACACACACAAACATATACATATATATATATTGGGTGGAGTCTGTGTGTATATGCAGATACATAGTATGTATTATATGTACACACATATGAATCTGTTTATATACATGTATATATATACCTCCACATCTCTGTGTGTATATCCCCACATATATGTTTGCATGTGTATATTTTTATGCTATATAAATATATGCATATACATATATATATGTTGGGGTCTGTGTATATGTATATGTGTGTATACACACACACACACATATATATATTAGTTGGGGTCTGTGTGTATGTACATGTGTGTCTATACACATACCTACATAATCCCTCACATATATAAACATACATACATATACACACATATAAATATGTATATATACACATATATAGGTTGGAGTCTGTGTATGTATATATATGTATATACACAACATGTATTTGTTTGAGTCTGTGTATGTATATATGTATATATATATATATATACACACACACACACACATATTGGTGTCTGTGTATATATGAGTATATTTACATACACACATATATATGCTGATGTCTGTGTATATATGTATGTACATTTGTCAGCATCTTTTAACCCCGTTTCAGTGATTCTATGTGTTGCTAGGGTGAGATCTGCTAACTGGTTACCGCTGCAGCTGGTTTCTGTTGTGTGCCTTCCCCTGTCTGCTTTAGCCATCTCTTCCTCATCTGCGTGTGCCGTGGTCTCTCTTTACAAGCTGAGTCTCCTGGGACCTTGCTTTGTGATGAGTGACTGCTGAAGCCTGGAGGTTTTGTTCACACAGAGTTTGCGACTAGGGATGCTTCTAAGCAACAAGGTTGGGAAAAGCAGCGTACACCGTAGTCCCTGTTTCTACATCTCTCCAATGTGGCTAATCCGCATACAGATTCCCGTTCTGTAGAACACTGCAGAGCAAACCCTCATCCCTGCTGCTGTGCTTGCTGCTATGGTTCCTCTCCATGTTTTGTCTGTGCGAGCATCTCAGAAAGGACTGGTCTGTGGATGGACCTCGCCCAGCTGAGAGAAAGGCTTCCTGCAAGAGTAGTGCCTTTACTCAGAAGTCAGACTTTTCTGCTGACCTGCAGTGTGTCACATAATGGGCCACAGCTGGTGGTGCAGGACAGAGACACTGATTTGGGATAAAGTGAGTTAGTGCAGGCACATGCTAGGAGACCCCAGGGGATAAATGATACATGGTTGGCTGAAAGCTAAGAAAAACCAGGAGAAGGGAACACTGAAGGTGGCAGTTGAGTACTGAGCAGGGCTTTGGAAGTGGGGAGGGATCAGGGTAGGAGAAGATAGGGAGAGAAGAAAGATAGGGAAAAGACAGGGAGAGAGATGCATATGGGAACCAACAAAGTTTCCTCTGTCCCTTTTACTACCGTCAGACAGGAGAGTGGGGTGTGCAGCAGAAGATTCTCCACTTAAGGCCAGAGAGTGGGGATGGCCAGGAGGGCTGGGCTGGGCTGAGGAAGGCATTGAGCAGCAGCCTAGGAAAGGGGAGGCCACTGCCCACTTACGTCATCAGGGTGTCCCTGCAGTGGATATCCGAGAACTTCTTGGCCGGCTGGAACTTGTTTAACTCTTCTTCCTGCAACTTCTGGAGTTGCTGCTGCTGCTTTTTCATGGCATTTTCTTCTCGCAGGATGTTGAAGTAGCCGCGGCCTATCTTCACACACTGCATCAGGAAGCTGGAGGAGAGAGAGGGAGGCAGAGGGAGTGGGGGAGGGGAGAGAGGAGAGGGAGGAGGGGAAATATCAGAGATAAATTCTTAAATATATTAGGCACAATAACCTTCTGTCTTTGGATCAACTAAAAGGCACCACCAAGCCCACAGAATAGGGTCCTCATATTAGAGACTGAGTGTGACGTGTGTCCCCCCAGGCTACTCTTCTGTGTGCTTGGCTCCAGCTGCTGGTGCGACTCTGGGAGGCTGTGGGATTCTGAGATGAGGGAGTAGACAGAGGACCTTTGAAAGTTCTCTCCAGCCTTTTGGCTCTGGTACCAGCCAGTGCTTCCTGGTCAGTTGAGATATGAGCAGCCTCTGCCACCTGCTCCCAGCACCAGCGACTGAGCTGCATTCTGTCTAGCGTCCCCGCCCCGCCAGGATGGACTGAATCTGTGAGCCTAAATAGAGCTTTCCTTCGGCAGACTGTCTCTGAAGTAGTGAATATTCTCTCCCGTCTCGTATTTCCAGAAAGACCCCAGCTTGAGTTCTGTATCTCTTTCACTGAAGACCCAGGACAGGTCATTTAATCCCTGGGAAGCTATGTTATGCTTCTGACTCCCTGGCCTGGACTCTGGATCTTTGTGTCTCCTCATAGCATCCTTTAGCAGGACCGTGGCAGGCCAGGGAGGCAGGTGAGTCAATGGGGAGAATGCTTGCTACTCAAGTGTGCAGACCCGAGTGCAGGACTCTGAAAAGCAAGTAGAAAGACCAGAGGTGATGCATGCTCCTGTGGGTGGTGAGATAGGCAGATCCCTGAAGTTCACTGGTCAGCCAGTCAAGCTAGATTGATGCACTGTGACTGCAGTGAGAGACCCTGCCTCCAAAAATAAAGATGAAGAATGACCAAGGAGGACCTCAGGCCTCCACATGAATGGAACTCACTAGCATGCAAGCGTGCACACACCCACAGTACCAATCACATACATACACAGTACCAACCACACACACGTGCACGTACACACACACACACACACATACACACATACACTTAGAGTACCAACCAACCACACACACATACAGAATACCAACCACACACATACACTTGTACATATACATACACACATTACTAATCATACACACACACACACACACATATACACACACACATCCACTTAGAGTACCAACCAACCACACACACATACAGAATACCAGCCACACACATACACTTGTACATACACATACACACATTACTAATCATACACACATGCACACACACATACACACACACACAGAGTACCAACCACATATACACACAGAGTACCAACCACACATACACACCCACACAGTACCAATCACACACACACACAAGAGTACCAGCCATACACACACATGTACACACACAGTACCAACCACACATACACACATACAGTACCAACCACACATACACACACACATACACACATACACTTAGAGTACTAACCAACAAGCAACCACACACAAACACACACACAATTACAGTACCAACCAACCACATACACACACACACACAGAGTGCTACTCCCACAGAGTACCAACCACATACATACACATACACACACAGTACCAACTATACACTCACATGTATACACACATGTACACAGAGTATTAATCACACACACATGTGCGCACACACACACATACACAGAATACCAACCACACACATTACCAATCATATACACAGAGTACCAGCCACACATACACATGCACAGTACCAACCACACATACACAGAGTACCAACCATACACATACACTTGTACACACACACATATACACAGTACTAATCACATACATATACACAGAGTATCAACCGACCACACATACATATACCCACATACACAGTACTAATCACACACACATATATACACACACATACACATACACATACACTTAGAGTACCAACCACACAAACACACACATACTACCAATCACACACACACACATGCACACACACAGTGCCAATCACACACAAGTCCTATGTTGGGACTTGACTTTCTTTCTCTGCCAACTCAACCGTGGCTCCTGGATCAGCTCTGAGGCTGGCTTGCTGGGAAGAGAGCTTGTGTCCTTACAGCCACACTTCTTTCCTCTTACCCATCTTTACTCAGAGGTAGGATCTGATAGCAATGAGTTCCAGAGGAAGAAGGAATGCATGAATATATACATCTGTCTGTCCACCTGTCCATTTGTCTGCCTCTCTGTTTGAGGCATTGTCAAGCAACATAGCAAACCACCTCCATGTTTCTTAGATACACGTTTGGGGCCTGAAATTCAATTTGTTCCTATGTGTATGGTGACTACTGGGGACATGGTTGTGGACAGGACACTGGGCTTTGCTGCTCTTGGCCTTTTAGGGGAGAGAAAGGCATGAAAGGCCAATAGTTACACAGCGAGAGGGAAGGGAGATTCTGGGCTTTCAGGGAGGGGGTACCTAATTCAGACTAAAGGGTGTTTGGAAGCCTCTCTTGGCGGAAAGTGGCGTTTGATTCCCCTCTCAGAAGTAACCCTTTTCCCTTCTCAAGGTTCTCACCGTGTAGGCCGTACTGGCCCTGGATTCAGAATTCTCTTGCCTTAGCCTCTGGGTTCTGGGATTACAAGCCTGCACCATCGTACCCTGGTATTTAATTTTGGATGGAAAGCTCAGGCATTGTTACTTTTTGTGGTGACAAAGTAATGGGCAGAAGCAAATTAAGAGAGGGAGGAAGGGAGGGAGGTGGGGAGGGAGGGAGGGAGGGAGGGAGGGAGGGAAGGAAGGAAGGAAGGAAGGAAGGAAGGAAGGAAGGAAGAAAGGAAGGAAGGACTTATTCTAATTCCCAGTTCCAGGGCTTCTGGTGGGGAAAAGCATGAGAGCAGGAGCAGGAAGCTGCTTGGTCCTATGACATCTGTGGTCAGGAAGCAGTGTGAGCAGGAAGAATGGGCTATTAAGCCCCAAGGCCTGCCCCTATGACTCACTTCCTCCAGCGAGGCTCTGCCTCCTAAATTTCTACAGCAGTTGGGGAACAAGTGTTTAAACCCTGGAACCTGCGTTTCCCACAGGAACCACTAGAGGACGTTACTGTGACCAGATACCAGCATGACTAAGCTGTTCCCTACTGATTTTCAGAAGAGGGTTAAGGTGTTACTAGGGGGCATTTTCATTTCAATGGGGGACTCCTGTAACTGTCTACCTGGGAAATATTGGGAGGGTGGGGTGAGGTAGGGTCAGATTTCACAACATTTCCTAATTCATGCCATTCAGGTGGCAGCCCAGTAACAACTGTCACTGTATCCATGTTCCTGGCTGGCCTTAGCTGAAAATTTATTTCAGATATCGGTGTTGAGGGTGGGCTGCATCAAGCACCAAGCATACAGCATTTGCCTGGGGTGGTGGTGGTGGGGCGGTGATGAGGTTTCACAGTAGGCAGGAAGAAGCGTGCACAAGCACGCATGCTCCCTGCAATATGCCAAAGGGCCTGGTGGGGGTACCTAGAGAAATCAGGAGGAGGGCCTTCCTAGAGAAGGTGACATTATGGCTAAGTAGGAGCTCACCTGGGCAAAGTAGGAGTCAGTATGCTGATGGGTGGACTAGAAAGCATAAATGCTGAGCCGAGTCTGCTGGTGGCCTGCTGTGGCGGAGCTGGAGCACAGAGTGAGGCAGAGGCCTGGAGCCTTGCATCCTGACATGAGTCTAGGTTTAGGGGCTGCCGGGACTGTGCCTCCTAAAGGTACTTAAGAGTGTTTGTGGAGGCTTTCTAAGCTGGTGAGCTCCAGGGACAGGCAATCTTGAGGAAAACAACTGAGGTTTCAGCCCCATCTCCAGCCAAGGCGGCAGGAATCCCAGCTGCTGCACCTTCTGGAAGGGCCCCAAGTGACAGGTGAACAGGACCGGGTGAGGGGAGAGTCTAGCTCTGATGCCAGACATACCAGCCTATTCCTGGAACTTCAGACGGTGGGGACCACTGGAGGAGCTGGGAAGCTTTCCCCAGATGCTGCAGAGGCCCATTGAAAAGATGTTTGATTTTATTCTGCACACTCCCTGCGTGTTTCCCACACCTTCCTTCTCATTACTGCTGAGTACTGATTGCCAGGCTATTTGTAGCATGGGGGCTGTTTGTGGGAAAATAGCGGTTTTTGGTTTTAATCCACTTATGGGGGTTATTTTGCTCATGGCCTCACAGGGTGTAAATGCTCCCCTAGCTGACATTAAGAGGATTGATGTAGAGAGAGGTGATCGCCAGATCCAGGGAGCAGAGGCAGGGGCATGAGGCATGTTATACAATGCAGGTTCCTCTGCCAGGCAGAACTTCCTCACTGTTGCATGGGATGGGTGCTTGCATTTTCAAGGGACATATGTTCTCTGTATGGGAGTCTGGGAGCCAGTTGAGAGGATTGCTTGCTGGGCAAATGGGAGGACTCTGTGTGGCTCAGCAGGGATAATGCAGAAAACCAGGGGTGTGCCACGAAGGCAGAGGAGGTGACAGGTTCATGTGGGCTTTTTGCTTTGTTACTTTTGGGGGGTATTATTTGTGTGTATATGTGTGCATTCTGTGTGCATGCATGTGTGTTCATGTATGTGTGCATGTGTGTGCACATGTGTAGGTAGTGTATACACATGCATGTGTGCACATGTGTGTGCACGTGTGCAGTGTGAACATATATGCATGTTTTTGTTTATGTGTGCATGTACGTGTATGTTTTTGCCATGTATGCATGTGCATGTGCATGTTTGTGCACATGTGTGCGCGCATGAACACATGCATGCATGAATGTGTGCACATGCATGTATGCATGTATGTTTGCAGCACATGTACATGTGTGTGCACATATGTATGCTGTGTGCATGTGTATATTTATATGCACATGTATCTGTGTTGTGCCTGTGTGCAGAGGTCAGCGGAGGATGTCAGATGACTTATTCTACCACGTTTCATCTTATTTTCTTGGCCTGGATTCTCTCACTGATCCTGGAGCTTGGCTGGTAACCAGGAAGCCCCAGCGATCTGCCTGTCTCTGCCCACTAAAAGTGGGCACACATCACAAACAGGAAATAACCCTGACATATGATGTGGGTTCTGGGATTTTAGCTCAGGTGATCTGACCTGCTGAGCTATCTCCCCAATACCTGGGTGGGCTTCAAAATATGTTTATTTTTATTTTTATTTTGACATAATGATTGTATGTGTGTTGGGGGCTCAGTGTGGTATCTCCGCATAAGTATGAATGGGTAATGGCCATTTGGAGTAAGTGGCATGACCATCACCCCAATGCTGGCTAGGTTTTGTGTTGGGAACACTCCAGCTCCCCTCTATTAGCTGTTTCCTGGTACTCAGGAATGGTTGTCTATCAGCTACAGCTGTCAGTACTGTACACTACCCGAGGTCCCACTGTACGCCTGTGCCCGTGAGCCAGCCTTTCTGTCTTCCCTTTGTCCTTCCCAGTCTGTGGTAACCAGTATTCGGCTTCCTAGTCTATGCTATCAATGCTTAGCTCCTGCGTATTTCAGGACACACCGTGCTTGCTGTTCTGTGCCTGATCCACTTCACCCCCATCTCCACCTCCAGCTTCCCTGAATAACTATAGATATTAAGTGTGGTGCTTAGTTTTAGTTGTCAGCTTGACATTGTAGAAACACACAGGAGATGGCCCTGGCATGCTTGTTGGCCATTATCTTGATTCTGTTAACTTATGTGAGGAGAAGACTATTTTTGATGGTGGGTGAGATCACTTCCTGGGCTGTGTCCTATACAGTATAAAGTAGAGAAAGCTAGCTTGGGACCAGCATGCATGACTTATGAGGGTGTGAAGTGACCAGCTGAGCTCCTGTCCTGGTAATATCCCTGCTACGATGGAAGCCATGAGCTAAACTCTGTCCTCTCTCCCTTCAGTGGCTTTGGTCAGAGTGTCTCATCACCGCAGCAGGGCAAGGCAGTAAGAGGCACACTTACACATATTAATTTGAATGTGTGACCTGGGCTGGCCCTTCTGCCTTGGAATCCTACTGTGTCCAAGTGCTAGGATTACAGGC
>NW_022196905.1:109490176-109493995 GCF_008632895.1 Mastomys coucha
ATGCCTCAGAGGGCTGTTGGGAGGATTCAGCGAGCCTCCTGACCTAGTCATGGGAGCGACACTTACTACGGCCAACCTGCTTAATGGTGCAGAGGGGCCTGTGTGATTTGTGGCTGAGAGAACAGGGGAGAAGGTTACATGTATGTGGGGTGTCATGGTGGGTGGAAAAGGGATCAGAACTGTCAGAGAACCGGCCTTTAAAGCAACCAGGCCCCCAGCAGTCAGGGCTGTGAGCAGGGTTGGAGTGACACCCACTCCATTGGCCAATTCATTATCAAGATAACTTTGCTTAGGACACACAGTATCCAAGCCACTCATCCCTGTGACCCCTGTGGCCCCTGTGACCCCTGCCTAAAGTTATGTTCCTGTAGTTCTTGTCATGTCACAGGCCACACACAGACACACACACACAGACACACACACATACACACACACACACACACACACACACACACACACACACACACCAAGCCTGCTTCCTCAGGGTGCAGGAACTCTCCTTCCTCTAGGAGCCTTGAAAAACAGACACCCCACTTTATCTCTTGAGTCTGAAATTCTATGCTTTGGACTTTTTCTGTGGCCAGTGCTCTTAAACACCCTTTGCCTAAAGGATGACTTGGGTCTGTCTGTCTGTCTGTCTGTCTGTCGCTAAAACCTACAGAGAACGCAGGAAAGCAGTAGGGTGGTTTCTTAGATTCCTTTATTTCCATCTCCAGGCTTCAAGCTCACACATTCAGCAGGAAGTGTTTCTGTACCACACACTGCTTGGCATGCCCAGGTTATCCCTAGGTCTATGGTAAGCAGTGGCTCGCTCTCTGCCCTTGGGGTTGTGTTCTGCCAATCTAAGATGCCATCTGTGGCTGACTAGGTCATCGCTCAGAAGGTGCCCTCTCCCTTGCCCATCCTGTGTGTTCGGGGGCTGGATGTCTTTCCCACAGAGACTTCCTCAGTTGACTGTACATTAACAAGCTGCTGTGCAGGTGTGTGGAATGGGTTTTCTCACCTGGGCCCAGGAAAAGCTGACGGCTTGTCATGTCTCACTAGACCCAGAAGAGAGAGAGGCACAGGAACCCAAGAGCTCCAGCCTACATCCCCTGACCCCAGAGCCCCACACCCCACATGAAAGTTACTGCATATTTGGGAGGCTGATTGTTACACAGCCACAGCATGGAAAGAGCTGATTAATACATCTTCTACTGTAAAAGGGAAATATTGTTTTATTGAGGAAAACATGTCAGTTAAATGAAGGTATGATTATATGTTGGCTTCAAGTTTGGGTATGTTGTGTAGAGTATGCTTTTTAGATGTGGTAGGACATGCCAGTAAAAAGGCCATTTCCCCAGCCCATAGAAAAGGGGGCATATAGATAAAACGTGGAACACAAAGGAATTAATTAGATAAAATATCTGCTCTCCCCTGTAACATTAACATTAACAGTAACATGTAAGATTCCCCCATGCCTAGAGTGTTAGGTTTATCAAATAGTTGGTTTTTGTCTTTAAGACAGAGTCTCCAGTATCCCAGGGTGGCCTTGAACTTGTGATGTAGCTGAGGATGGCCTGGAACCTCTGGCCCTTCTTCCTCCGCTTCCCGAATGCTGGGTTGCAGCGTACACCACCATGCCGTTTGATGCCGTACTGGAGAAGGAACTCAGGGCTTTGTTCCAGCTAGGCCATGCTTTACCAACTGTGCTGCATCCCCAGCTTAGGGCTGTTACATCTTAATCAGCTCTGCCCGTTGGAGATGCTGCTGTTCGATTGTTCCAGTGGCATCAGTGAGTGAGGTGAGCAGTTCTAGCTCTCAATCACTAGAAATGGGTCTTAGAGTGTTAAACACAGCCCTGCTTCCTGGTTGGCTGTAATGGGAACAGGCTCTACCACACACTTCCACAGCCAAGAACCAAGCTGATTCACCAAGCCCTCCTGGCCACTATGGACTAGAACATTCCAAGACAAGGAACCATGCTAAACTTTCCATTATCTGATCTTTGTCAGGCATCTTGTCACAGAAACACGACAGCCATCTTGAATTCTGGACACATCTCTGGGTGAACAATGAGCCCTGGTCTCGATACCTTCTTTGCTTCTTACAACAGAACTCTCCAGAAAGCAAGGGTCTGACCGACTCATTAGAGACCTGCTTTCCTTGCTTGAGTTCGGAAAGTAAGGTTTTGACGCACACTAGCCATCAGGTGTTATCTCGGAAATTCTTGCTGGGTTCCTGGATTGGACAGTTCCACCCTACGAGGGTGCTCTGTGTTAATAAGACTCCTGTGACCTGAATCAGCTCCAGCCCCTAGGAACACTGAATGTTGTTGGTCCCTGCTGTGGAATATCTTTGCTTCTGGAAGTTGACTTCAGTCCTCATGCTGCACGTTAAATCTCTAGACTCACAGAAGTGCATCTTTTTACATGGCATTTCCCTCCCTCCTTGCTCCTGGTAACACCCCCACACTGTGAACCCACATTTCCCTTTATTATCTCTACTTTGCATAGAGATAGTGTGATGTGATTTTTTTCTTTGTGTGTGTGTGTGTGTGTGTGTGTTATGATGTGATTTTTTTTTTCTTTTTGTGTGTGTGATGTGATTTAAATCCCTCCTGGGACTGAAAGGAAACCAGACTGGGCAGCTCCCAATGTGCATGTGGTTCTTGAAAGAAGTTGCAGACTGAAGAGTTGAGAAAAGGCATGAGATGAGAACACACCTGTGTGTGTGTGTGTGTGTGTGTGTGTGTGCTCTCAATCTCCATTAAGGAGAGAGAAGGAATAACTGCTGTCATATTGTTAAGGATGGACAGCCTAGACATACTCACAAGAAAAGAACCCAACTTTTAATGGTGTTATGGCTCTGTGCCCAGCCAGTTTTCACTCACATTTTCTGTCTCTGCCTACAAGAAACATGGGGCTATAAAGACAAGAGTGCTGCAGTGGAGAAGGCTGGATGACATTCTGATGGGCAGAGACTCCGGACACCCAGACTTCAGGGGCGCCCTCCTCCTGGGGCGGGTTATCGCCTACATGGGAAATTTTCACTTAACCAATTTTACCGTTTTCAAAGAATACCAGATAAATCAGTGTGTGCCCCGTGTACAGAGGCTGGAGGTTTAGGAGCCCACTTCATCTGGCTGGCTCACACCTTGCCTTGTCGGCCTGCGTGGTATTGATTTCTCAGGAGGGCAGGGCAAGCATGAGGAAGAGGGGACAGGATTGCAAACACCATCCTCAGGCTGCCTCTCACCCATTCAGGCAAGCTGGATGGGGCAACTTAATAATGTGGCTCTGGTTCCCACATCACAGCATTTATTTTGCATTTAAATTCCCTGCGCTAGAATGCCCTGTTTATACAATAACTTAATAAATCTAGTCTGGCTGCCAAATTGACAAGAAGGTGAGACCCATTCATTAGAATGCAAATGCAGTTGAGATGAAATTTGGGATATATTTAATACAGTAATTGAACCTCACTCAACGGTAATCACAACAGAGTTTGAACTGCCTTTTCAGACAAAAGGAGGGTGTGTATTAAGCCCCTCCCAAGTAACCATCTTTGTCAGCATGCAGGTTGAAGCTCTCTTCTGAGTGCTAATGAGGGAGGCTTTTCTTCTCTTGCTAGGACAAGATTGCCCAGACCCAGGTCGACTACATATACAAAGGGTGATGCTGGTAGCATATTGTGCGAACGGCGAATTGACTAAAAACAGATCTGAGTGTGCATCGCAACCCACGTATTAGATGAAAGCAGAAGTGGCCCTGAATTGCCACGCACACTTGCGTGATGGCGGTATTTGAGGCAAAAACTTCAAGGAAAGTCAGCCTCCTG
>NW_022196905.1:109495542-109496190 GCF_008632895.1 Mastomys coucha
AAAACGTTGTAACATCAGTAATTGAAAGCTAGTTTAAAGCTGGTAACTCAAATAACACGTGACATTAAGGGTAAACACGTGGCGAGAATCAGCCAAGATGGCTGAAATCTCAGCAAAAGATTCCAGTTAGAATCTTACAGCCACTTAACATAATCTAAAGGCAGTGACTTAAGTTACAGGTCATTTTCCAAGCGGTAGAATTCAGAACAGCTGTTTAGTTTAATAGCTGCTTAATAAATCATTTGATAGATTGTTAGATAACCCACCAAAAAATAATATCACCTGTTACTTTAGAAAGAATATGACAAAAACACTATGCCACGCAGCCTATCAGTCAACACCATGATTTTACTTTCCAGAGACCTGGCATGCTCTGAGAAGTTAACTCAGAATAACCCAGGCTTGCTAGCTTCGGTTCAGAGACAGAGAGACACTTAGATGGCTTTGTGGTGTGAATGTGGTGTTTTTGATATTGATTTTAGAGAATATAGATTGTTTAAAATTGGGTTTTGCTTTTTCAAACAGCAAAATTGCCCTTAGAATCTTTTGGGTGTAACTCAGGTGGTTTGTTCAGTGAAACATTTACATTTGAGTTAATGCATAAGTACAGAGAGGCTTCTGTAAAGCCTGAGAGACATTCCTTTTGTT
>NW_022196905.1:109497659-109503624 GCF_008632895.1 Mastomys coucha
GCCCACCTGGCCAGAATCCCGTGTCCCGCGGAACAGGGACCCCGCGAGACATCCCGGTCCGTGGCAGCATCCCGGTCCGTGGCACTGGGTCATTTGCTGATTGTCACACCCGACCATAGGGTATGAGTGGGAGTTAAGGGGGTGGGGTGGGGATGGGGCTTCCCAGCCTCAGGACTTCATCTCTCAGGCCCTACATTCAAGATGGCTCTGCTTCCTGAGTGACTCTGAATGATGGGCAGGGCCCTGCGAATGGACGGCAGGCTGTGGGTGAGGGCTGGCAGAGAGGCTGGCTCTTAGTGGGGGGACAGGTCATATGGCTTCAGGGGTGTTCTCTTCAGGTCCTCTGTGGAGTACAGGCTGTGGGTCTTAGGGATGGGGGCACTTTTTGCCTCAGAGACTCTGCTTGGTTGGTGCTGTCAGTGGCTGGACCATGGGGGGCGGGGAGGGGCGGGAGATGAGGTGGCTTCCTTGCTGCTGCCCAAGGTGCTGCTCAGGTGATGCTATACAGCAAAGAATTTCAGGATAGTCAGTTCAGAAGAAAAGCTGAATTTATTTATAAAAAAGTTTTGGTATAGAGCTAACAGTGGTAGAGAGTGGGAGAGAAGGAAGGAAGGAGGGAGAAGGAGAGAGAGGGAGGGAAGGAGGAAGAGAGGGAAGGAGACAGGAAGAAAGGGAGGGAGAAGGAGAGAGGGAGGGAGGCACAGCAACAGACAGAAAGAGAGAGTGAGACAATGGGAAGTCTCACTTGCTCATTTGTGGGAAGCTCTCCTCTCCCCAGCCTGCTCTCCATGGGATTGTAGGGCTCGTTTGTTTGTTTGTTTGTTTGTTTTCCTTTTTCCTTTTGAGAACTATGTACTTCAGGTTGACCTCAAACTCACAGTTCATCTTCCTCAGCCACCCAAGTGCTGGGATTCCAAGTGTGTGCCACATGCCTGGCGGCACAAGCTCATTCTAAAGTTTAGGTCTAGCCACTGTGACCAACAAGTTCCAGTTTGCCCAGTGGCTGCCTGCCATCTTCAGGATAATGTCACATCCTTTCCTCTTCTGGGCAGCCCTCTGGGACTTAGCCTCTAACCACACACCCAAGCTCTCTCAGGCATCTTCCTCTCCCTGGGAACTAGATGTACTCCTCTCTCTCTTTCCTCTCCTTCTTCCTCTCTCCCTCCCTCTCTGTCTCTTTGTCTGTCTCTCTGTCTCTGTTTCTCTCCTCTCTCCTCTTCTTCTCCCCATTCTCTGTCTCTCTGTCTATCTCTCCCTTTGCCTCTATCTGTCTCTTTGTCTCTGTCTGTTTATCTCTTCCTCTGTCTGTCTCTCGTTGTCTCTTTTTGTCTCTGTCTCTTTGTCTATCCCTGTCTCTCTGTCTCTGTCTGTCTCTCCCTCTGTTTTTTGTCTCTGTCTGTCTGTCTGTCTCTGTCTCTCTCTCTGTCTCTCTCTCTCTCTCTCTCACACACACACACACCACCTCCATCTTCACTTGACTGATCCTGGCTTAGCATCCTCTCCAGCCCAGTGCTCATCACATTGGATGATGGTGGCCCATTTACTAGTTGGCCCTTCTTTCCAGGCTGTGAGATTATTTGATTTTACTTTTAATTAAAAAGTTTCAAGCTTGTGTGTGTGTGTGTTTTGCCTGCCTATATGTGTGTCTGTGTACCTCACAAGTGCTTGCTTGGTGTTTGGGAAAACAAGAGGCCATCAGACCCAAACTTGGAATTGGAGTTACAAACGACTATGAGCCACGATTCATGGCTAGAAGTTGAACCCAGGGTCCTTCGAAGAGCATCCAGTGCCCTAAACCTCTGAGCCATCTCTCCAGCCCAAGCCGTGGGCTTCATAAAGGACAGAGTCTGCAAAGACACTTGTCTGTCTCTCTCTACCTTTCTCCCTGGTTTCCAAATGCCCATTCCCCAGCTTCTTTAGTGGCAGGCACCATGATCTTGGGCATTAGGGTGCACAGAGAGACAGAAAGAAAGAAAGGAAAGGAGGAGGAGAGAAAAGGAGCCATCACAGCCCTCTATTTTCTGGCTGCCTTTTAGACTGAGCAGGCTAAGGAGATGATACAAGGGAAGGCTCCTGGGAAGATTCTTTGATGGATTTTGGTGCACCTGTATGGCATGAATTCTAGTCTCTTCTTTCTATTGCTTGAAGGTTGGCTGTCACAATGTAGCTTCCTGCACCTTCCTGCACCTCCCAGCCATTTGGCTACTGGAGGAAGCCTTGCTGCTGAGACACCTTTGAGTAGCATGTCAGCAACAGAGCAAGAAACTGGATACTGGTGACCATGGGACCACCCTGTTGGTACTGGATTGCCTTCCTCTGGGAGGTAAACTTTTATGTAAAGCATGAAGATGTTGTTGTTACTGTTATTGTTGTTGTTATTATTCAAGACAGAGGCTTTTCTTGTAGCCCACCCTGAACCCAAACTGGTGATCCTACAGTTTCATAGTGTTTCCAAAGCTCAGATTACAGGCATGTGCCACACACCTGGAAAGGGATGTGATTCATTTTGTATTGTTTGTTTGTTTGACAGGCCTCACTGTGTAGCCCAGGCTGGCTTCCTCAGATGCTGGCATTACAGTGTGAGCTGTATCCCTGGCTTGAGGGTTATAATGGTTTATCAGCTGCAGCCAGGCAACGTTGGGGCTCCACTGCTATGCTTCAGAATGCAGTCCCAAGCAACTCCTCTCTTAGCCAAACAGCCACAACTCTAACACTGACTGAACTCCAGCATCTTTGGCTAAGGAGAGAGGCACAGAATCTCAGAGGCATGGGACCTCTGTAGTGAGGGTTAGGTCTGGGAGAGTTTTTAACAAGTAGTTGATGGGTGAGACCTGGAGGACCAGGGTCTTAGGGTGGGAAGGTGGCCTTTGGATAGAAACAGGTACCTTCTGCAGCAGTGCTAGGGGATGCCTCATGAAGGCACAAGTGAGACCCTGAGCTGGGAGCTGTGCTCACCTCAGGGAACTCTACCAGTGTCCTGTCATGTGCCTGCTTTATGCGTTCTGCTTATAAGGAAACAAAAGCTTTCAGAGAGGTCGAGTAGATGACGCATGGAGTCAGTGCCCAGGGGAGTTTGAACTGAAATTCCAGCAGCCTGACCTGGCAGACAGGCACAAGGAGGTGGTGGTGGCTTTGCACCCAATCATTTCCTTGTCACCCAGTGTCAGTGTCTATGACCATGGGTGACTCATGCCATGGTCACATCTTCCTCAGTTAAAGCACCGGCTCTCAACCTTCCTGATGCTGTGACCCTTTAACACAGTTCTTACGTCGTGGTGACCCTCAACCACAAAGTTAGTTCCCTTGGTATTTCATAACTGTAATTTTGCCACTGTTATGAATCATAATGTAAATATCTGATATTTACCTCCCCCATCTCCCTGAAAGGGTTATTCAACCCAAGAGGGTCTCGACCCACAGGTTGTGAGCACTGCACTAATGGCTACCAATCTGTTATAGCTTGAATGTGAAGCGCATCCACAACCCCCAGCCCCTGCTCCAGACTCATGAGTGACTGCTTAGTCTCCGACTTCTGTACTCTTTAGGGAGGTCTGGGAAACTTTGGGAGGTGGAAACTAGCTGGAGGAAGTCTGTCACCAGGGAGAGCCCTTCAAGGTCATATCAGAGCCCCCATCTCTCTGTTTCATGTCAGCCAAGTAGTGAGGGACAGGCTCTGGCACACCCCACCTCCACCCCCGCCACTGTGATGTTCTGCCTCAGGACACGAGGCCAAGAACCACATAGATCACCCTCTGAGGACAGGAGGCCAAGTGTATTTCCCCAGCTGGGGATGTGGCTCAAGCAGCCAAGTGTTCACCACACAAGCAGGAGGACTGGAGTTCAAATCCCTGGCTACCTTGTAAAAAGCTAGGGGAAGCACTGTTCACCTTTAACCCCAGCTCCGAGGAAGCAGAGACAGGTGGATCCCTGTGGGGTTTGTTGCTCAGCTCTTCTATCCAAATTGGTGAGCCCCAGGGGCAGTGAGGGACCCTGTATCAAAAAATACGGTGGAGACCAAGGAAGGCATCCAAGATTGACCTTTGCCCAATCGGCACGGGCATGAACATGGAATACCCAACAAGTTCACACACACATGCTTACATACACACTCACGAAATGCATGCATGCACATGTGAGCACATTGCACACATACACACACACACATGCACACACACACACACACACACACACACACACACACATACACCCTCCTTAAAGCTATTTTGGTCAAGTATTTAGTCAACACACCATCCTAGGGTGCTGCTAGAGATTATGCATGAGAAGCAGTTGCCAGCACATCAGAGGGATCTGGGTTACGGCACCAGCTACCGCTTTCTTCTTTCATCGTTCATTACAATGGTCACTGATGCCCTAAGCACTATGACTCCTTTGACTTGCACACAGCTAGGGTGTTGGTTTGGTTGTGAGCCCCATGTGGCTTCTGGGAAGCAGTGCTTGCTTTAAGTGGCAAACTTAGGTGCTTGTCTTCCAGGAGTGATGGCAAGAACAGTCTAATTAGACCACAATTATTTTGGGATTTGGTGAATTGCGTTATGAAGCAATTCACAAAGGTCTGGTGAATCTGCCGTGCGGAGTGTCGGTGCGAACGAGTGCCTGGCTCTTGAGCAGTAATGCAATTTATTAAACTAAAGGGCCAGGGAGTTAACGTCCATGCTGCTGGAGGAGGAGCTGCACGCAGGCGCCTTCTAATTATTTTAAGTGGTTTTCTTTTCTGGGTTTTAATTTAATTGCTCTCTCTGATTGTCACCGAAGACATTATGGGAAGAGAGAGGCAAGGAAAAGAGAGTAATGGGGAGAGGCTGGGGGTAGGGGAAAGGGGAAGGGCAGAGCCTGCAGAGCTTGGCCCACACCTGGTGGGGGTCACACGGTCCCTGCTCACTAGTGAATGTCAGTCAGTCAAGCTGATTGGTTTGCGCTGAGCTTGCTGAGTTGACAGGTCAGGGAATCCATTGGATGAACCCAGAGGTCCTATTTATGTTGGTGGCCAGCATCATATCTGATTGTGTGTTTGGCCCCCTACACACATAATCAGTGTTGGTCTTCAGTGTAGTGGTGTAGACATCCAAGGTCCAGGGAGCACTTCAGAAGAAGGGGTGGAAGACAGTAAGAGCTGGAGGATGGAGAAGAGTCCACTGATGCAGCCTTATGGGTATGACATGCCATTGCATTGTGAACACACAAACATGTGTCTACCTGCATGCATTTGTGCACACATACACACATGCTCATACATACATAATGCAAACATGCACACATGTATGCATATACATACACATACACACATGCACATATATATAAATATATACATATACATACACATACACTCATACACAGCAATACATACACTTACACATATAATAATACATCTGCACATATACATATACACACATAATAACACATATACATAAACACACATACACATACATACGTGCACACACATATAATAATACATCTGTACATATATATACATATATACACATATACAGACACACATACATACACACATACATATGCATACACACATATACATATATACATACACATTTATACACACATGCACACACATATACACATATATACATACACAAAGACACACACACAGACACAGACACATACACACACACTCACCAAGAAAGAAAGTAGGAAGGCAGCTAACTGGGGAGGAGGAGCTGAGGATAGTGACTAATTGGGGTGACTCTGTGATCCCAGTGCACACATTGAACTGTCAAAATGATGAAAGCTTCCTAGAAAAATGGGGGTGCCATGTAAAAGAGGTTGGCGTTGTTTGTAAGGCAGTTTGTAGTCTTTACATCAGAAAAGCTTCTGTAGACATCCTCTAAATAAAGCCAGATGAGGACTGCAAGTTAGAGGCTGGAGAGACTGCTCAGAGGTTGACTGCTCGCTGCTCCTGCAGAGGAACCAGGTTCAATTCACACACACACAC